>NC_069678.1:22893789-23068789 GCF_023699985.2 Odocoileus virginianus | reverse complement strand
GGCTGCCAAAAAGAACTAAAATCATTCCCTGAACACATCTCTCTTTGTCATACCTCCATGCTTTCACCCTTACCACTCATCTGAAATGCCCCTTCCTCCATGAAATCCTACGACTTTTAAGAATCTAGGCTAAACATGGCCTCCTGTAGAAAGCCCTCTCTGATTTTTCTGGGACTCAGTCTCAGGGGCACATTGTGAATGGAGAAATCTGGCATGGAGTAGGGACATCCCCTTTGCAGGCATGTTGCCCTTTTAAATCACATGGATACCCACATGGATAGAAAAGGGGGCTAAAAACCTCTTGAGATAGCAATACTCTAGATGAGCTAGTAGTAAAAAAAAAAAAAAACCAACCATTTAAATCAAATATAGAAGCACATAATTTATTTACAGTTGTAGTTCTACAAAATTTATGAAAAACAGCCATCTTCCATGATTTCTCCCATACTCTCCCCCTCCCCAGATACTTGAAACTCTTTTGACTGATATCTCTATCTCTATTTTGATATCTTTAAAGATTATGCTTAGATGGCTTCTATTTTGTTTTCCAGTTTTAAGCACTATTGACTTTCCACTGAAGAGCATAAGGACTTCACCTTCGATCTCTCTCCCTCCACCCGACCATGTCTTCACACGTGCCCTGTCCCACCCCCGTGTCATTGCTTGGCCAGTTTTTACATCCAGCTCACCACCACGGTTCTTTCTGTCTTACTGACTGGTGCTACCAGCCCCCTGGCTGTCTAGATCAGAAGTTTGGGCACCCTCCTTAACTCCTCCCACCCTCTTGGAATCCTCTGCCCATCTATTCTTTCCCTATCTTCCCTGTCCCGTCATTCACAGAACTGTGTCAACTCCATCTCTGATGTAACTGGGATTCATCTACTTCTCTCTGTTTCTAGTGTCACAGCCCTTGCTTCATCCCCTTGGATCTCCCCTGGAGCTCTGCAGTATGCTAGACTGTGTGTTCTTATACGTCCTTCTGGGCTCTTTCACCTTATAGCCAGAGTGAGCTTTCTAAAACACATTAGACTATGTAATTCTCATGCTAAACACTCTTGAGTGGACCTTGGGGTCTCCAGGGGACAGTTCAAATTCCTTATTGTGGTGAGCTAGACACAAACCTTTGTCTACCACTGGATTTTGTGTTCCTGGCACACAGACTGTATTTGCTTGTCATGAGGTTTGGGCCATGAGAAATGTGAGTTGAAAATTATGGGTCGTTTCCAGGCTTGGGCAGTTAAGAGCTACGTGCCTGTTACATCTCTTCTCTTGAAGAGATGCTGTGCTGTGGACTCCAGGCCTGTGTTCTAGATGCTGGAGCTGAAGGGAAGAGGAGGGCTGCCCTTCCCTTATCAGACTTTACAGGAGTGAGAATGGTCTTTGTTGTGCTAAGCTAAGCAAACTCTGGGTTTTATCTGCTACCGCAGCAGAACCTACCATAACCCTGGGTAACAAATGGTGGCATAAAGACTTTGGAGCCTGGCCTTGCATCTCCCTCTCATGTGATCTCTCCTGTCTTCCTCCCCTCTTCTACTCTATATTCTAGCTACAATGACGTGCCAGGTCCTTTCCCACTTCTGGGTGTTTGCACACACAGTTCTTATTACTTAGAATGTCCCCCTCACCCACACATATATTCTTTGCCACTTTGCACTCTGCCAAGTCTCAGCTTAGATGTCTTGTCCTCAGGGGAAGACTTTCAAGACACCCTGCTACTTACTGTGAGAGGTGCCCTTCCCCTGGGTCCCTGGGAACCCCGTGCTTACTTCACTTACCACTCTGGCTGGAAATCACTTGCTTACTTGTGTTTCTGCCAAACTAGACTATAAGCTCCCTGAGAGTCTTGATTCTGTCTGTTCCCTGTGGAACCCTCAGGGCCAGTCAGAGTAGATGCTGGGCCCATTTGTGTGTATGTGTGTGTGTCTGTATAAAGATCCAGGGTCTCTTAGGGAAAGAACTACTGTGCAAATCTGCAATTCATATTTCTTCTGCTAAGGCTTTCCTGGTAGTTTAAATTCTTGAGAGCTAGCATTGATCAGTGGTTTGGGGAAAACAATCTATAGTCATACAGAGCTGGTTTGACTTCTGGTCTTACTTCATAATTTTGAGCTAGTTAAGCCCCAACTTCCCTATCTAATGAGGATACAAATAATGATAATATCCACATCACAATGGTTATGTTGACAGTTAAATGAGTTGATACATTTAGTGTTTAATTAGAAACATGCAGAGCAATTCTTGACATATAGACAATAAATGTTAGATATATTGTTGTTTTAAAGAATATCCTAAATGTAAATGTGGTGTCCTTGATTGGATTCTGGAACAGATAAAGGACTCTGGGGAATCCAAATAAGGTCTGAAGTTTAGTTAATAGCAGTGTTCCAATGTTGGTTTCTTGGAAGAGGAGAATGAAAAAGTTGGCTTAAAACTCAACGTTCAGAAAACTAAGATCGTGGCATCTGGTCCCATCACTTCATGGCAAACAGGTGGAAAAACAATGGAAATAGCAAGAGACTTTATTTTCCTGGGCTCCAAAATCACTGCAGATGGTGACTGCAGCCATGAAATTAAAAGACACTTGCTCCTTGGAAGAAAAGCTATGACCAATCTAGACAGCATATTAAAAAGCAGAGACACTACTTTGCCAACAAAGGTCCATCTAGTCAAAGCTATGGTTTTTCCAGTAGTCATGTATGGATGTGAGAGTTGGATTATAAAGAAAGCTGAATCCCGAAGAACTGATGCTTTGAATTGTGGTATTGGAGAAGACTCTTGAGAGTCCCTTGGACTGCAAGGAGATCCAACCAGTCCGTCCTTTAGGAAATCAGTTCTGAATATTCATTGGAAGGACTGACGCTGAAGCTGAAGCTCTAATACATTGACCACTTGAGGCGAAGAACTGACTCACTGGAAAAGACCCTGATACTGGGAAAGATTGAAGGCAGGAGGAGATGGGAACGACAGACAATGAGATGATTGGATGGCATCAATGACTCGATGGGCATGAGTTTGAGCAAGCTCTGGGAGTTGGTGATGGACAGGGAAGCCTGGTGTGCTGCAGTCCATGGGGCTGCAAAGAGTCAGACACAAGTGAGCAACTGAACTAACCTAACTAATGTTGGTTTCTTAGTTCTGATGAATATACTGTGAGACAACTGTAATGTGAGATAACTTTAGGAGAAACTGGGTGAGGGGTGTATGGTAACTCTCTGTACTATTTTTGTAACTTCTCTGTAAGTGTAAAATTATTCTAGAATGTATTATTATAGTTGGTATTTACTTTATTCTCGCCACATCCCTCTCTGATGTAAGCAGTATAATGAATGCCATTTACAGATGAAGAAACTGAGGGTTAGAGAAGTTGAACAAGTTGCCCACGGCCACCCCTCACAATCAGGATAATAGAGTAGGAATGATTGGTGGGCTGGGATTTAAACAGAATGCAAAAAATGAGCATTTAATGAGCCCCTACTTTGTGTAAGGCACCACCCTACGTGCTGTCTCCATGGGGAATAACAGGCAGCCTCTGTTCTCAAGGTCAGAACAAGTAGGAAGCTCAAGTTCACACAGGGGGAAGGACATAAACTAGGAATCCTGTTTGAATGTTCATTGGAAGAATGGATGCTGAAGCTCCAATACTTTGGCCACCTGATGCGAAGAGACAACTCATTGGAAAAGACCCTGATGCTGGGAAAGATTGAGGGCAGGAGGAGAAGGAAGTGACAGAGGATGAGATGGTTGGATGGCATCACTGATGCAATGGACATGAGTTTGAGGAAACTCAGGGAGAGAGTGAAGGACAGGGAAGCCTTGCATGCTTCAGTTCATGGGGTTGCAAAGAGTTGGACACAACTTAGAAACTCAGCAATGACAACAACAATTTGGGGGGCATGGCACCAAGCAAATTCAAGGGAATCACATGAATTTGCAGAGTAAGTACAGAGGCAAAGGCAAGTCTTGCTGGGGGCTTAGGGACAGGTAGCTCCATGGTGGGGCTTCGATCTGAGTCTTAATTCCATCTGGGAAGGGAGAAAGGGAAAGCATGAGTCTTTGGGTTGAGCCAACCCTGACTTCTGCTCTTTCCCTCCTTCTAAGCAGCCCCTAGAGCAGAACCAGGTGGGTGCACACTTGGCTGTCTTGTCGCTTCATCAGGGACGGGAGGTCACAGGGCACAGAGCGTGGGCAGCCTGGGGTTCAGCAATTGTTCTGTTTCTTCTCATCTATGTGATCTTGAGCCTCTCTGAGCATCACGAAAATGAGTTAACAATGCCCAACTGACTGAGTTGTTATGAGGATTAATCCCATTAGATGTGTCATGATGCCAGGCACATGGTAAGGCCTCAGAAGTGATGGCTGCCTCTGTGCCTCTCTCCTTCATTTTGACAAGGCTGACACGATGAACCTTTGGTAATGCTGCTAAACATTTCTTGGAAAGGCAGCTTCTCTTAAAGGAAAAAATGCGGGCTTTGGGAGGCTGTGCTACTGACCGTTTGGGTAAACTAGTGTCACTGTAAATTAGGACTGTTGTGATATTACAAGGGGAAGTGTGAACACAGCCCACAGACATAGTCCATTCCTGTTAGTTCTAGTCATTTTGTCTTGTGTTTTTCTCCATTTGATTCACATTAATTTTGACTACTCCCCTGAACCAACTTGTGAATTTTCCAGGACAAATCTTTTAAGTCTTATATTTCTCAGATCCCTCCCCCCAGCACTTAATTTAGGGGCAGAGTAGGTGCTCATCAAACACAATATGGCCCATTTTCAGAATAGGCTTCCTCAACATTTAGATGCCTACAACAGCTTCAGTAGACTTCATTCTACCCCATCCTTCTGAGCTTGAGAAATCGTGCTTGGGTTGGTTGAGCAGAAGAAGATCAACCTGTGAAATGACCGCCAAACAATTTTATTTATTTTACTGGAATAGTATTTTACCTTAATATTAGGCTTCCATCTCTAAGACAGCTCTGAGGAGTGGGAAGCGGAGGGCAAGACAGAAGGCGGGAGCCTGGGAAAGTTGCATCAGATAGCAGCATCAGCCTCTGCAACTAAATCAGCTGAGGGAACCCAAAACGGCCCGAGTCCACCCTGCTATGAAAAATCCGCCTGCCGACTTCCACTCTCTGCCCGTCCTCGTTCTCCACCTCCTCGTCCTCCACGTCCTCGCTCGACTTGCGGCAGGCGTTCTGGTAGAGCACCGCACACACGCCGGTCAGCCAGGCGGCCACGGTGCCCGCGGAGAAGATGCAGAAGCTGATGAGCAGCAGGAAGATGTAGTCTTGGAGATCTAGGTTCGTGATGCACATATACCGGAGCGGGTTCCCCACCTTCGTGATGGGCCATCCCGCCAGCTCTGTGGGCTCCACGCAGGTGGCATTTTGTTCATCTAAGAGGAAACACACAGCAGGCAGAGTGCTGAAACAGATCTCCTAGGCTTGTGAGGCCAACGGGGACCTGGCGTGATGGCCTGGATGCCGGCTACTCAAAGCGTGGTCTGGGGGCCAGCCGTACCGGCATCACGGGGATCCCGGGAGAAATGTGGAATCTCAGGGAGCACGCCCAGGCCTCCTTGAATCAGAATCTGCATCTTAACAGATCTCCAGGGGATCCCTGGGCATAGTAAGGTTTGAGACTGCACCCGGATTGCTTTTTGCCCCAGGCTTAGCTGCATTCACATACCCACTCCAGTACTCTTGCCTGGAAAATTCCATGGACGGAGGAGCCTGGTAGGCCACAGTCCATGGGATCACAAAGAGTCGGACATGACTGAGCAAGTTCACTTCTAGCTGCATTCACATCACCTCCTGAAAATGACCTTTGCTTTTTAAGGCTCTTCAAGGAATGAGAGACCACAGCAGGAGCTGGGAGTTTGGAACCTTAAGCAAGATGGTCATGGAGTGTTGACACTTCACAGAGCTCCGTCAGTTCTTGGCATCGCTTGCTCCCCTTCCTCGTCTCACCCCCACCTTCCCCTCCACCTGTCCCTTTCCCTTCTCCTGTGCCTGAGCCCAGCCAGGGATCACTAAGGCCACCCAAGGTCATCACACCCCACTTAGGAGGGACAGGATTCTCTGGAAATGCCTACTGTGTGTTCTCTACACCCTCAACCTGGAGAAATCAGGAGGAGCTCAGGGGAAAGAGACCGCCAATATGGGAAGCAGTTCTGCTTCTGTGATGCTGTTGGCATCACTCATGATCTATATGAGTCTCAGTCCTTTCTAGCGGCTGACTCAGCTGCCTGGCTCCTTCTCTGAGCACCTCCCCACGCCAAGCATTGTGGACTTCAGTATACAATAGAAGGCAAAGTGGGTCATGGAGCCAGACAGACTAGAATTCAAACCCACTGTCACTTACTAATTTTGGAAACTTCAGCAGGATGTCTGATTCTGTCTTTGAATCCCATTGCCTCATCCTATAAAGAATAACTGTATCCATGAAATTAAAAGACACTTGCTCCTTGGAAGAAAAGTTATGACCAACCTAGACAGCACATTGAAAAGCAGAAATATTACTTTGCCTACAAAGGTCCATCTAGTCAAAGCTATGGTTTTTCCAGTAGTCATGTATGGATGAGAGAGTTGGACTATAAAGAAAGCTGAGCACTGAAGAGTTGATGCTATGATTTAGTTCAAAAGATTTGAACTATGGTGTTGGAGAAGATTCTTGAAGATTCCCTTGGACTGCAAGGAGATCCAACCAGTCAATCCTAAAGGAAATCAGTCCTGAATATTCATTGGAAGGACTGATGCTAAAGCTGCAACTCCAATACATTGGTCACCTGATGCGAAGAACTGACTCATTAGAAAAGACCCTGATGCTGGGAAAGATTGAAGGTCGGAGGAGAAAGGGATGACAGAGAATGAGATGGTTGGATGGCATCACTGACTCAATAAACATGAGTTTGAGTAAGCTCCGGGAGTTGGTAATGAACAGGGAAGCCTGGTGTGCTGTAGTCTATGGGGTCACAAAGAGTCGGACTGAGCAACTGAACTGAACTGATAAAGAATAACATCTATTCTTGGGGTAATAAAGAGGATTTAATTGGCACAGGTGAGCAGGTAAGCTATTGTACACAACAGTGTACACCTACATGTACACAAGAGTTGCATAGACTGCTCAGAGCTCTGTCATCAGCCCTACATTTTTCTAGCTCCATATACTCTGCCATGCAGATGCTGACGTGCCTGTGTGCAGTGTCCAGGTGAAAATATCCAGCAAGCATTAGATAAATGAGTTTCCATTCAGGGTTGAGATTAGGGCTTAAGACAATTATGATCAGAATCATAGTAGCAGCTGATATTTACCAAGTTCTGTCTACATGCTAAGTGATATGCAAATGCTATCTCATTTAATTCTTACAAGAATGTTGACACACATTTTCATCCTTGTTTTTCACATCAGGAAACTGAGACTCAGAAAGGTTTCCTAACCTGAAGGTTCTGGATAAACTGCAGGATCTCAGCAGGGGATAGGAGACAGAAAACCTGGACTGAGCCATCTGAGCTTGTTTTGAAGAAGTGGGAATCACAGAGAGAGACTAATGCAGGGAGAAGCTTCCCCTACAGCAGGGTAGGAACTCCAGGCTATGTAGTGGTAGTAGTGAAAGTCGCTCAGTTGTGTCTGACTCTTTAGGACCCCATGAACTATACAGTCCATGGAATTTCCCAGGCCAGAATACTGGAGTGGGTAGCTTTCTCTTCTCCAGGGGATCTTCCCAACCCAGGGATCAAACCCAGGTCTCCCTCATTGCAGGTAGAATCTTTACCAGCTGAGCTGCAAGGGAAGCCCAGGCTATGTAAAGGCACTGATTTCCTTGGTGACCAAGGAAATGAAGGAAATCAGTTTGGACTGGAGCTAGAAGCAGGAGAAATAGGGAAAAATACAGAGGTGAGCTTACTGGGTGGCGGCTGGCCCTGGCTGACTGGGATGAGCTGTCCATGACCATGGAGTGCTCTCCAGACCAGACACTGTTGCCCGCACCCTGGCTCCTGGTGAGCGCACCTGCAGTGAACTTGTTGGTTACTGTCAGGAAGCTGGCCTGATGTTCGCAATGCTACTGAGGGCTCGCTCTTGGTTGAGGTTTTAGTCACAGGAGGAGGAAGCCAGCATGGGGCTGCCACGTCGACTGTTTGCAAAGATTACAGAGGAAAGGAGAGGAAGAAGCCCCTCTCTGGAACGAGTGTGAGACGGAGGCCTGGGGGTGACCCAGGCCAGCTGGAGGGAAAAGGAGCCTTGGGTCTCCACCTCAGGGCGCTGTAAAGGGTTGCGGACACAGTTAGGTCTCAAGACCTCTCTCTGGTCAGCCTGGTTCAAGGACCTCGGGGACCTTTCCAGGAGCCCCAAGCGGAGGCTGGTGAGGTGAGGGAAGACTCCTGCAACCTTCAGGAATTCTAGCAAGCACCTGCCCAAGCTGCCAGAGACACAACGTGGGAATATACAAAGAAAGATGTATATGAGAAAGGAGAACATGGGACTCTGAGGATCTGGAGTGTGCCCAGTGGTGGGGGCAGAGGGGTTTATCTCATTCTATTTTTAAAAATATTAGGCTTTCAAATCAGGGCTTGAGCGGCAGATATGAGACTAAACATTAAATGCGTTATTTCTCCATTTTGGAGCATTACCTTGAAAGGAGCAATTAGGCAGTGATTTTAATGCATTGTTAGGCTGCTTTTAAGTGAGGGATGTGGGTGGTTCTGTGGGGAGGGTTTTTCTGCCGCTGCATTCTCTCCCCGCTCTTCATTGCCTGTCCCCGCCAAGGTGTGAGTGCTCCTCACCTCCCAGCAGGTCTGCCTCCACCATTGCCAGTTCCCCAGCTCTGACCACTGCACACACTTCTGCAAGCTGGGCTCTTGCCAGTCACAGTCTGGTTCAAACCCCCTGTCTGACTCCCCCGTGGGCTCAGGGTGACATCCAGACCGCCTGGTGTTCAGAGCCCCCAGCATTGCCCTGTTCTACCATCCCACCTTACTTCTCAGTTCTCCCAGTAACTCACCCTTTTCTCCTTGATTACATCTCCCCTTACCTACAGCTAGCTTTGTTACACTGCTCTTTTTGCGTCAAATATCTCTTCCTCCAATTTTTGCATCATCAAGTCCTTGCTGTCCTTTGAGGTCTAATGTAAATGCATCTACTCCCAGGAACCCTTTCCCAGCCACTTCATCCTCCTTGTTCCCACTCTGAACTCATCTATCGCATTTCCTGGTGTCATTCTTACCGCACCTATCACGTTCTGTCTTACTTGGTGGTTAGTTGCTAGAAAACCAAAGCATCAAAAAAAAAAAAAAAGAAAAAGAAAATTTGAAAAAGTGTATTTTTTTTAAAAGACTTTTTTGATGTGACCATTTTTGAAGTCTTTATTGAATTTCACAGTATTGCTTCTGCTTCTTGCTTTGGATTTTTGGCTACAGGGACATGGGATCTTAGCTCCTTGACTAGGGACCAAAACTACAACCCCTGCAAGTGAAGTCTTAACCACTGGACCACTAGGAAAGTCCTGCAAAAAGCATATTTTCTCTCCTACAAGACAGACTTTTAACCTTGAAGACATAATCCATGTTTGATCATCATCATTCTTGTTAAGAGCTAATATTCCTTGAATTACTTGATTTTTAATATTTGGGATTTTCTAGCACTGTTTTCATTATTCAGTTCTAGTTCAATTCTGCTGTAGTCAGAGGCATGTTCCTTCTGATTTCAGTCCTTTGAAGTCTATTAAGAATTTTCTTCATAATAGAGTCAGTTTTAGTAAGTTTTGCATGTGCACTGAAAAAATGTATTGTCTTTGTTGAATACGTTGTTCTATGTATGCCAGCTAGGGTGCTTTTATACAGATTGTCTACGTCTTTATTGACTTTTTATTAACTTTATTTATTGTCTCGGTTACTATTAGCCTATTTGTTGTCTGCTAGTTACTGGGAAGCATGTTAAAATCACCAGTTATGATTGTGCACTTGTCTAGTTCTCCAAATTGTTCTGTCCAATTTTGCTTACATATTTTGAAGCAATGTTCTTAAATACATATATAACTGTTACCTCTTTCTGGTAGATTTACCCTTTCCTTTTGGTTAGTGTTTGTATCGCATATCTTTTCCCATCCTTTTAATCTTTCTATGTTCCTATATTTAAGGTACATTTAGTAAGCAGGATGCAGCTGGGCTTGTTCTTCATTCAATCTAGGAAACTGTATTTTAATCAGCCCATTAACATTTAATGTTAGACTGATATATTTGGATTAACTACTTGTTTTCCATTTCTCCCACTTTTTAAATGATCTTAGCCCTCTATTATTTCACCTCTCTCTCTTTTTAAAAATTTTTTATTTTGTATTGGGGTATGGCCGATTGACAACACTGTGATAGTTTCGGGTGAATAGCCAAGGGATTCAGCCACACACACACATGTATCCACTCTCCCTCAAACTCCCCTCTGACTGAGGCTCTAGGTAACATCAGGGTGAGTTCCATATGCTATACAATAGGTCCTTACTGGCTCATCTCTTCTTTAGTTTGTTCATCATGCATTCTTCTCCTAGTCTAGTATGATGACTGGAGTTTTGGACCTATCTGCTCATCTTGGAGGGTCTTATATGTTCTAGGTGTCATATAAGGTGCTTCACGAAATTAAACTCTACTCCTGAGCACCCCACTGGGTGTGTGTGGTAGTCGCTTAGTCGTGTCTGACTTTTTGCAACTTTATACATTGTACCCTCCTAGGGTCCTCTGTCTATGAAATTCTCCAGGCAAGAATACTGGAATAGGTTGCCATTCCCTTCTCCAGGGGATCTTCCCAATCCAGGGATCAAGCTTGGGTCTCCCACATTGCAGGCAGATTCTTCACTTTTTGAGACACCAGGGAAGCACCCCACTAAGTAGTTTTAATTATTCCCAGGCTACAGAATGAATACATTGTTCATCAATTACTCCTTCTCTGGCTTTCTTGGTCTCCTTGCCTCTGAGAAAAGGCTAGCAGGCACTGTTGTGTATGGGCTTTCATTCACGTTGCAAGCAGGCGACTCAGCCCCATATTGTCCCTTCCTCAGCTCCACTTCATCGTTGCAGAGCATTTGCCCCAGTTAAAGTGCCTAGGTACAATTACAGGTATCATTAATGTTTAAATTCCCCCTGCAAATAGTTCCTAAGGAAACATAAACCACACACTTATTTAGTTCCTCATGTGGCACATTGCTCGCAAGTGGAAAACCTACCTGCCAACACCAATGCATGAAGGGAAAAGTTTCAGGGACCCAGAACCACACCTGGTAGCATCGGAACTGAGGAGGCCTTCCTTCAGAAAACCAGCTTGAACCTGATGGTTTTATGAGGAACTGCTCTTTTTCTTAGTCCACAAAAGTGACCACAGTTCTGCAGTCTGCTTGGCTCTCCAGATGAGCAGGCTGCTTTGAGTTCCCTGGACAGTCTTGCTCAGGAACTGCCTGGGCTAAGTGGAGGAGGCCAGCCTCCAGGTGATGGTCATGTAATGGGAGAGGATGCAATTTGCAGACTTCAGTTACACTACAACTGCCCCTTGGAGAACAAATGCCAGTTTCTATCAGCCTAAGCACTTTGTGGTAAAAGTTCCACCTGGAACCTAGAGAAAGGCCCAGTTCCCCCATTTTTCCTTATTAGGCCCTAGCTTTCCTGAATATCATTAGATGTTCAGTACTTTGTCTTTCTATTTTTTTTTTTTTTTTTTTGGTCCAGCTAAATTATGTATTTATCGAGGAAGTGGATTTACTATGTATACACTTGTCTGCTTCTGTCTGCTAGATTATGAACTTCATAAAGACATGGATTTGTGTTTTACTATTGTGTCCCCAACATCTAGAGTACTGCTTAACACACACCAGAGCTCAAAGTATGTTTGTTGAGTGGGTTAAATGTTTTTTGTTATTACTGTCCCTTGGGGGCAATATTATTGACATAAGGCTTAGTGGGAGGAAAGGGAACTTGGGGTGATAGAAGGCCATAGATGGGCCAGCTAACCTCTTCCCATTTTGGACTACTCTACACTAGGCTAATACCAATCCCTGCTTACCGTGTGAGGGTTTAGGGAGAATTCAGTGAGCTAAGGGATGTGAAGTCTTGGAGGAGGCAGGAACAGATGGTCTCCAGGACAAAATGAAGGGTAAGCCTTGAACTGTCTTCTGAGAGTGGAGAAGGAAATGAGGCTAAGTGCAGATGGAGATGGGGGTGAGGATACAAGGGCTGCAGGCATATCAAAAGGTAGTTACTGTTCCAATCACTGCTTGAGAATTGTTTGAGAGCAGAGACCCTATTTGTTCACCTGTATATCCCTAGTGCCAGCACACAATAGATCCTTGATAAATATCTGTTGAATGCACACAGGGGGAAATGTGTGGATTATTGGCCTAATTTCATACAGTTCAGTTGCTCAGGCATGTCCGGCTCTTTGTGACCCCATGGACTGTAGCTTGCCATGCTGTCCTGTCCGTCACCAACTCCTGGAGCTTACTCAAACTCATGTCCATCAACTCAAGATGCCATCCAACCATCTCATCCTCTGTTGTCCCCTTCTTTTCCTGCCTTCAATTTTTCCCAATATCAGGGTCTTTTCCAATGAATCAGTTCTTCACATCAGGCAGCCAAAGTACTGGAGCTTCAGCTTTAGCATCAGTCCTTCCAGTGAATATTCAGGAGTGATTTCCCTTAGGATTGACGGGTTTGATCTCCTTGCAGTCCAAGGCACTCTCAAGAGTCTTATTCAGCACCTCATTTCAAAATCATCTTCAGCACTCAGCTTTCCTTATGGTCTTACTCTCACATCCATACATCCATCCATACTGGAAAAAACCATCACTTTGACTATACAGACTTTTGCCTGTAAAGTAATGCCTCTGCTTTTTAATACACTGTCTAGGTTTGTCATAGCTTTTCTTCCAAGGAGTAAGCGTCTTTTAATTTCATGGCTGCAATCACCATCCCAGTGATTTTGGAGCCCAAAAAATAAAGTCTGTCACTGTTTCCATTGTTTACCCATTTATATGCCATGACCGGATGCCATGATCTTCATTTTTTCAAAGTTGAATTTTAAGCTGTTTTTTTCACTCTCCTCTTTCACTTTCATCAGGGGGCTCTCTAGTTCTTTGCTTTCTGCCATAAGGGTGGTGTCATCTACATATCTGAGGTTATTGATATTTCTCCCTGCAATCTTGATTTCAGCTTGCACTTCATCCAGTCCAGCATTTTGCATGATGTACTCTGTATGTAAGTTAAATAAGCAAGGTGACAATATACAGCCTTGACGTACTCCTCTCCCAATTTAGAACCACTCCATTGTTCCATGTCCAGTTCTATCTGTTGCTTCTTGACCTGCTTACCAATATCTCAGGAGGCAGGTAAGACAGTCTGGTATTCCCATCTCTTGAAGAATTTTCCACAGTTTGTTGTAATCCACACAAAGGATTTAGCATGGTCAATGAAGCACAAGTAGATGTTTTTCTGGAACTCTCTTGCTTTTTCTATGATCGAACAGATGTTGGCAATTTGATCTCTGGTTCCTCTGCCTTTTCTAAATCCAGCTTGAACATCTGCAAGTTCTCATTTCACATAATGTTGAAGCCTAGCTTGGAGAATTTTGAGCATTACTTTGCTAGCATGTGAAATGAGTGCAATTGTGCTGTAGTCTGAGCATTCTTTGGCATTGCCTTTCTTTGGGATTGAAATAAAAACTGACCTTTTCCAGTCCTGTGGCCACTGCTGAGTTTTCCAAAGTTGCTGGCATATTGAGTGCAATACTTTCACAGCATCATCTTTAAGGATTTGAAATAGCTCAGCTGGATTCTCATACAGCATTTCTTTAAAACTCATGTTTTTGGCTTTGCTGTGCAAGACTTGTTTCTGATGGAATTTGAAGGGAACACTATTATATTCTGCTGCTATGAGTGGGATTTCCCTGGTGGTTCAGCCAGCAGTAAAGAATCTGCCTGCAATGCAGGAGACCTGGGTTTGATCCCTGAGTCTGGAAGATCCCCAGGAAGAGGGCGTGGCAACCCATTCTAGCCCTCTGGCCTGGAGAGTCCACGGACCAAGGAGCCTGGCAGGGGGCAGTCCACGGGGCTGCACAGAGCTGGACGTGACTGAGTGACTAAGCAGCCGCCACAGCAGCACACTATGAATGGCTCAGAGAAGACTCCCTAGAGGGGAACCTGGACTGCACCATATGGCAGCCCAGCACAACCCAAGCCAACTGGCCAGCAAGGCCCTTCTTAGACCCTCACGCATGGTCCTATGAGTGTTTCTAGTCCTGACATTGGCTCCTACTTTTGCCTCCCTAGAGCTCCTTTCTCTCATCACCCAGATGTCTTCCCTCGGTGGCATGAGCCAGGTTCAGCAAACTACAATCTGTGGGCCAAAGCCATCCCATGGCATGTTTCTGTATTGATAAATAAAGTTTTATTGGAACACAGCCTTGGCCTTTCATTCATGTATTTTCTATGGCTGCTTTCATGCTACAGAGTGAGTAGTCACAACAAAGACCCACAAAGCTTAAAATATTTATTTGTCCTTTTTTTTTTGATTTTTTAATTGAAGCATAATTGCTTTACAGAATTTGGTTGTTTTCTGTCAAACATCAACAAGAGTCAGTCATAGGTAGAAAGTGTGTGCTGACTCCTGGTCTAAAGCATCCTTGGCTTTGGATGATTTGGGCTTGGGCAGTACAGTTCTTATAACAATTTTTTCCCTTGTATGAAGAGTTCATATTTTGGTAAAGCTTAATCCTGATTCACAGACCATTGGAACATTACAGGAACAAACCTTGAAGTCTAGCAAGCTCAACCTGATTATTCCTGTGCTTTAACGTTGCTTAGACTACAGGACTGGTCTTTTGTATAAGCAGTTGTAGATGAGCAAAGTTTACAGGTAGAAAGACCCCTTTTCTTCATAACACTTCTCATGTGCTTCTCAGTGCCCAGAATTCCGTCAGCAGAGCTTCACTTCACTGATAAAAAGGCTTGAAGTGTAAAGTCCTCTGGAAAAGAAGCCAAAGACTTAGGCCCTCCCCTGGGGAACCCATGATACTGACTTTCCATAGTGGGTTTTGATGGGGGGAGAGGAGCCAACTGCATGTCAGACCTGGGGGATGGTGCCAGGCAGTTCTGAAAAGCTAATTTGTAAACCCTAGTTTGCTCTCAATTTGGCCTAGAGCTGGACCTTGTGAATAACTACCCATCTTCTTGGAGAAATTCCGATAGTGGACACTTATTATCCTCATGGATAAGAGGCAATTTAGAAAAGCTCAGTGGTAGAAGGGCAACACTCTTCACCAGTCGCCCAGGCAGAGACTTGGGAGTCCTTCTTGCTGCCTCTCTCACATCCCATAATTCAAGCCATGAGCCAGTCCTGTTAGTCCTACCTTCTCAATATACCCCAATTCTGAAGCCCCAGTCGCCTAATGGATAAGGCATTGGCCTCCTAAGTCAATATACCCCAATTCTTACCTTCTCTGGACCATTGCCTGGAGCCAAGCCACTGTCCTTCCTTGCCTGAAAACTGAGACAGCCTCTTAACTCAGGTTAAGAGTTTCTACTCAGGTTCTCATCTCTCTATCTAGCAGTGAGAAGCAGCTGTAAATCATAGATCATGTCACTTCTTCACTTAAAACCCTTTCATAACTTCCTGTCACATTTGAAATAAAATCAAAAGCCTCTCTATGACCTCCATGACCTCCAGGTCCTATATGATCTGGCCTTCGATTTTTAACCTCATCTCTTACTTCACTCACTCTTCTTCAGCCATATTCACCTTCTACTACATTGAACTTATTCCACCGTAACGTCTTTGCACTTGCTCTTCCCTCTGTTTAGAAAGCCCACACCACTCTGTGTCATAGTTCCCTTGCCAATCCCCTCACTTTATTCAGTTTTCTGCACTTATCCTTTGATATGTTGGCTTTCCCCAAATCTTCTGTCCTTACCCTGTGATCCTCTCATTCTAAACATCCTTTGTTTGGTTTTCATGATCACCAGTGAGCTGATGACTTCCAAACATATATTTTATTCTCTATTCTGAATTTCAGGTCAAAACATCCAAAAGCCTCCTGTCTCACAAAGAGCTCCCACTCAACACATTCAAGATGGGACTTGGCCTCTCCCCGAGCCCCATTACTAATTTCTTCTCTCAGTGGAGTCCCCACAGTTGTCCAAGCCAAAGCCTTGGGAATTACACTTGATTTTTCCTTTCCTTTATTTTCCACATCTCATTGACTTTTTTATTCACTCAAATATTTTTTGAGAACTTTCTCTGTGCCTGAAGATTCAGACCTCCTTTTTGATCTAGTAGACCTTCCTATCAGGGAATACAAATGTTAAAGAACACAAGCCTGTTAATTACTTATATGTGTGCCCAGAGTCACAAAGGGAGTGCAGGGGGCTCTGAGAAGGTCTAGTTCAGTCCCAGGTCCTGTTGTGTCTGCCTTCTGGACACTTTCTTCTGACCTATCTGGACCTCTTCATTCATGCCTCTGCTGTAGGCTGCCACCCTCTGTCTGAATGCCCACAGGAGCCTCCTAGCTCTGCATCCATCTTGCCTGCCTTCCAAAACTTCTCAGGATACATTGCATGTTCCCTAGAAAATCATTCAAAGGCCCTAGATGGCCAACCCCCATTTCTCTTTTCTAGCTGCATCCACACTTTGTTGGATTTCTTTCAGGTTGGGGAATTCTTCATCTCTAGAGGTGAAGAAACTGAGGTTGGCTGCTTTGGGGGCCTTGCACTGCCTCCTTCCAGGGGCCTGAACGGTGTTGGGTGACCAGAGGGGCCATGCAGAGAGGTCTGGCATTTCTGAGTTTGAGGGGGCTTTAGATCACCCACTCTTAGTGATTCCAACTGGGCTGAGTTAGAGAGTGTATGAGAATCACACAAAGTCCTTCCCAAACTGAACAAGCTTGCCACCTCCATCCCTTCTCAAATTTTCTGAATCGTTTAGGGATCACTGACCCACTTGCAGCCCTCTCAGCTGCTTCACTGCCCTCGGGAGGCTGCTTCTCTGGCTCTCAGCAGAAGGGAGCCTCAAGGCCGGGGAAAGGTGTGAGAGACGTGCTGGCAGAGCAGTTGACGGCCTTGGCAATGTCTGCGGCCCAGCTGTTCCCGTTTTTGGCGTCTGGTCTTTATTGCACTCTCCCTGATGGAGGAGATGGGTTAGCATTAATAGTGGAAGGGTGTGAAGACCTGAATTCATTCTGGAAATCTAAGTTTTGGCACAGTTGTAGATGACTTTGTACTTGGCGGGTTGAAATGGGGCCATTATCCTATCACAGCAGCCTGGAATACGGGATGAATAGCCTCAGAATGAAACTAAGATGTTCTCTGTTCAAAATGCCTTCTAAATGACTTAGACCTGAAGCAGAGCATGGCCCAGCCCATCTGCTTCCTGCAGATGTCCCCAAGTGACTTTATCCCCCTGCCTTCATGCCACTCCTGCCTAGACTCCGCTTTTTGACTTGTGGACCCCACCACTGGACTAAGCAGGACTGTCTAAGGACTATAATTTAAGGGCTGACACAGACAGACCGTCTGTCCTGAAACTACCCCCATGTCTATGCTAGTAGCCTGTCCCTTTCTGTATTCCCACTGGTTCCGTTTGTTCCCTGTCACATTGCAAATGCCCCTAGGGGGGAGACATATCAAAACATTATTAGCCACCAACATCTCATCCAGGGTGTTAGTCGCCCAGTCATGTCTGACTCTTTATGACCCCATGGACTGGAGCCCCCCAGGTTCCTCTGTCCATGGGACTTTTCCAGGCAAGAAGACTGGGGTGGGTTGCCATTTCCTTCTCCAGGGGATCTTCCCAACCCAGGGATCAAAGCTGGGTCTCTGCACTGCAGGCAGACTCTTTACCATCTGAGCCACCAGGGAAGCCCCCAGCGTCTCAGTGCAAATCAATTTGTTCACTAGTCGAAGCAGCCACTGGAGAGCTAGAAACCAGGCCATTGTCATCAGGCATCTCACTGACCCTGCCTCACAGCTCACTGGGCCATCAGCTCTGGACGTGGAGCCTGGGCTTCCTGTGCTCACTGGAGTTGGGGAACTGCTGGTTGAGCAGGCCAGGCGTGGGAGGAAAATTCAAGGCACCTAGTCCCTGGAGGGTGGAGGCATCATTTTAGGCCAGTAGAAGGTGTTTAAGACAGGAGGTGGGAGAATGCAGAAGTTACATGTTGCATTTCCTAATCGTGTGACCACAGTGCTCATCTCTAGGAACGCCTGCACCTCAACGCTAACCCGTTGTGTACTTGCCCATTTGGGACCCTGTCTGCTGACCACTGCTCTCCTCTTCCTACATCTAAGTGCATCTTGTCTTTCTATTTAGGTCTAACTAGAAGGAGTCTTATAGAGTGTCTACTCCTGTTTCCTTATTTCAGAGCAAGTGAGACTCAGAGAAAATGACTGCCACCCAAATCATACATTGACATGATTGAGATCAGACTTCCCGGCTTTCAACTGCATTTTCCCTCTCTTGTATCCCTAGATTTGTCTTATTAAAGACAGGATTTATGACTTCTTTCCCTGTGATAAAGCACCCCAACATCAAAATACAATGTTAAGCATATAATAAACATACAATAAATGTTTCAGAGTTGAATGGACTGTGATGTGCCTGATAGTAAGAAAATATCATGACGAGGGGGAAGCACTTAACTTGGATGTTAGACGATCTCTATCCTGGACTGGGCTTTAGAGCCACTTACCTGAGACAAGGCTAAATTCTAAAGTTCCAGCTTAAGCATCTTATATTAAAGGCTTCCCTGACCAGTCATAAATATGGCTATTTAAGTGAATTGAAATGACATAAAATTAAAAATTTGGTCCTCAGTTCCACTAACCTTATTTCAAGAGTTTAATCACCACATGTGGCTAGTGGGTACTGTGTTGGACAGCACAGATTTAGACCATTTCTACTGCTGCAGAAGCTTTTGTTGGACAGCGCTAGACCGTACTTTGAGGGTATAGAGGCAGGGTGGGAGGATGTAGGAAGCCAGATTTATTCTGTCCAGGATCTTAGAGCTGCATGAGTTTTTCAGAGCATCTTCAGAGGCATTCAACTCTGTCCTGCTGGGGAGCTCTATCCTGGGAAGAGCTCAATTTCCATGCTCACCTTCAAACAGCATTAATGACTGGAAAATTACAGTTCTGGCCAGGAATTAGACTTCCTACTTGCTGACTTGAGCCAAAAAGAAAATGGAATCTGTGAATCTGTTTTAACTCTGTATTGATCAGAGCATCTGGGGAACAAGCTCACTTCAACTCACTTCTGTTTCTGCTATGACTTTTGTCTTTGGAAAGTGAATACATGAACTCTTTGAGAACTGGACAGTTTCCAGTGCATCTGGTGAGTCTATCATTGAGGGTTTCCTTTGATGAAGACTTTTGATAACAGCACCAAATCTCTGGTCAGTAAGGGAAAGTTTCAATGTTCCTATTAGCTGTAGCCTTGTGATGAAGTAAGGTGAATAAAACATTCAGCCTCCTCTACGTTCCCCTGAGGGGGGAAAGCTGCAGGATGACATAGGGGAAGAACACATTATTACCCTTATGTCTTTTGTTTTAAGACCACTCCATGTCTTTTCTGGATCTTGGCTTCCTTCATGGTTCCCCACTGTTTCAGAGTTAGTTATTTGTATTTCCTAAGAAATCACTCTTTCCTCTGATATGAAAGTTGATAAAAGCTTGTTGGTGTTCAGTCACCTAGTTGTGTCCAACTCTTTGCGACTGCATGAACTGCAACACACCAGGCCTCCCTGTCGTTCCCCATCTCCTGGAGTTTGGCCAAGTTCATGTTCATTGCATCTGCGACACTGTCCAGCCATGTCATCCTCTGATGCCCTCTTTTCCTTCTGCCCTTGATCTTTTCTGGCATCAAGGACTTTTCCAATGGGTTGTCTATTCACATCAGATGACCAAAATACTGGAGCTTCATTTTCAGCATCAGTCCTTCCAGTGAATGTTCAGGGTTGATCTCTCTTAAGATTGACTGGTTTGATCTCCTTGCTGTCCAAGGGACTTTCAGGAGTCTTCTCTAGAACCACAGTTCGAAGGCATCAAGGGGCACTTGTATTATTCTTCCTGGGAATTTATGTATCTTTCACAATCCTCTTCAAGACTGGGGCACTTTGGGGGACCCAGAAGGATACATCTCTAATGGTTAATGGTAGCCTGATGGTAGGCAGTAGATGGGGAGAGCCTGGGACAAAAGTTCTATTCAGTACTCTTCAGATGACAAAATTACACCATGAAGGTGACTTCTTTCTCCCAAGGCCATGTCCACCCCTTGGAGGTTGGAACTGACCTCCTTGATGTCGTCCCTTGAAGATGCCTGCATGTCCATACCTGTGCATGGAAGTGGGCTTGTCTTTAAGGTAGAGGTTCAGTTCTAGACTCAGGTGCCTCAGGAAGAATCCCCTTACTGATGCTGGTCCAGCCCTAAGTCTCATGGTCCAGTTGAGGCCATGCCTTTATTTGAGATTCTGGTTTTTTTCTCCCCCAGTGTCTGAATTCCTGTATTCATAATTCATCCAATATCCAACTCCCTCCAGGATTGCCTCCATTCCATTTTCTCAGGGATGGGTGTCCTGAGACCTGCTGCCCATAGCCTATTTATATCCCCACATGCATCTGTACAGGCGAGTCTCCTGGACAAGGCACCCTGTCCTCCAATACCACTGAGCCTTCCTGAAGTCCCCTGCTTGCCCCATTGACCACCTGACTGACAATCTGGTACTTTCTCTGTACCCTGTGCCTTTCCTGCATCTGCCTACCATTCATTTTGAATGTTTATGGTGTGCCAGTCTTAATGCTAATGGAAGTTCATAAATGTTCTCATTTCATCCTTATACCATCCCTGGACAGTGGGGTCTATTATTAGACCTATCTGAAAGATGAGGAAATTGAAGTGCAGAGAGGTTAAGTGAATTATCTGATCTCCTAAGTGGCAGGGCTAGGATTATGATCCAGGTCTATTTCGCTCCAGAACCTGAGCTCTCAACACTGGGCTTTCCTGCCTGCATGGTGGCTGTCCTTCACCACCGCAGCTGAGACTTTCCCAAGTGCTTGTTCTACCCCACAAGACACATGCTTGCCTTCTTTGTCCTGCTCTGTCCAGTGAGTTTAGTTCTGGTGTCCCACTGGACCAAAGGATGCATATGTGCAGGTGACTCATAGTCAGATGAGTCTCTGTACATAGTCCCAGGCTTCTTGGCCAGTTATCTCCACGAGCACTTGTTTGGGACATAATAAATATTTAAATGAATGAAAGCATGAGCTGAGTGGTAGCATGGAAGCTCCTTGCTTCACTGCCATGCTCTTCAAACGGTCTACATACTATAATTCTGTTATACTGACCTCAATATTGCACTGCAGGCAAGATCTCCAACAGTAAGGTTTGGTATTCTCCCTGGGTTGAAAATGAAACCCATCTTTAAGTTGAATTATCCTTTTAAACAACCAGGTTATTCAGCTTATTTCATAGAAATTTTTCCCATATCCTGAAATTTGGGCACATGGGGAAGAGATGTGATTCCATTCAAGAACATGTCAAAGATTACCATTTTGATAGAAAATGTGGTGGGCTAAAGGTTGAGAGTTCAACTAGAGTGTTTGTAAATAGCAAAGATACTTTCACCTAACAGAGACATGAATCATCATACGAGAGTCACATAGAATAAATGTTTTCCCCTATGCTGAGGTCTGGCTGGAGGACACGTGGAGTGTTCAGTGAATTCTGCTGTGTGTGTTTTCAGCTTTATGTGTGTGTGTTTGTGCATGTGTTGGTGTGTATCTGTGCATTTTTATGTGTGTGTGTGTCATGCATATGTAATACGTGGTTGAGAATGTGAGTATGTATATATATATGCATGTATGTTTGTTTAGATATAGCTTTGTGTTTTTATATGTGCATGTATGTATGTGTTTGCACAGTGTTTGTGTGTATTTGTGTGTGCATGTGTATGCATGGGAAAGAAGAACCAGACTGAATAAGGTGCAAAGGAGAGCAAACACAGAAGTTAGGTTTATTCTTTTAGAGTTTGGGTAGACTGGGGTGAAGCCTCAGCTTGGAAGGGAAGTGCAGGTGTATTATAGTGAATCTCTGATGGCTGGGGTTTATTATCCAATGAAAGTGATCTTGTGTGAGTTCCAAATGTAGGCAAGACATAAAGGTGACATTCAGGTGCTGTGGCCCTATGCTTATGACATGACTTATATCTACAACTAAAGTGACTTATTGGATCATAGTTATATAATTTGAGGACTTAACAGAGAGCAGTCATATAGAAAAAGACCTGAATTTGAAATCAGGAAGTTCAAACCACCTACCTGACCTTTAGTAGCTGTGTGACTTTGGGTGAACCAATCCATCTTCTCAACCATAGGATAAGGTCAAAAATACCTATTCTAGCCTCTTCCATAGTCTTAGGGCACAAAATTTAAGAGCTGGTGTGAAACTCAAAGTAAAGAAAATGAAACTGCATATGTGAAAAACTTCGGTAGCTGCAAAACTCAATACAAAGATAAATTGTTCTATGCCTGGCGTGGGGCTCACTGATACCTTTAAGAGATAATAATAGTGAATTGGGGCAGTGGGACTATACTTCTGCATGAAGTGATCTATCCAAACAGCAGAGGGAGATGAGCAGATTTGCAGTTTGCACATGTGTGTGTGTGTGTGTGTGTGTTGAGTGGGGGACTTCCACTGGACACTGGATGAAAGAGTTGTCTACCTCAAAAGACAGACTCTCCATTCAGGAGAAGCTTATGAGCTTGACAAGAGAGACACCAGCTTCTCATGTTTTTGAAAACATGTAGTGAAACAGATTCAGTTTATAATCCTGTTCAATCCTAGATTGAATTGAGTCAGAGTCCAAAGTAGTCAGTCTGAAAATTCTGAGAAGATACAACTTTAAAAGCTAAAATTCTGAAAGGGAGATTACCTGGAAGGTGAAGTTAAAGGCTTAGGGACTGGGGAAGAAGCCAAGCTCCTTCACACTTTCAGCAGGGGGTCCTCCTGGCAAACTGGCAATTTCTGCTCAAGAAAAATGTGTATGAATGGTGGGGAGGGAGCAAGAGATGATGCTGCTGGTCCACAGGCTAGGTACACGAACACTGACAGGGAGAACCCCATCTGGGAACCATATTTAATGTATGAGCATGATTAATATCGACCTTCTTTTAGAGAGCTTTCTAGAAACCACCACAGCACCAGTCTTGAGAAAAGCAGAAGACATCATCCCTGGAGAGGCAAGGCAAGTGATCCAAGAAACTGCTCCTGCATTCTTTTATGATTAGTACTGTTAAGAAAATGGTCTGACAAAGTTTGTTCCTTTTGATTTATTCTAACTTGAGTTGCCTTAGATGGTAAAGAGTCTGCCTGCAATGCAGGAAACCTGGGTTTGATCCCTGGGGTCAGGAGGATCCCCTGGAGAAGGAAATGGAACCCACTCCAGCATTCTTGCCTGGAGAATCCCATGGATGGAGGAGCCTGGTGGGCCACACCCCGTGGGGTTGCAGAGTTGGACATGACTGAGCGACACACACGACTCGAGCTGAAGTACCTAGCAGCAGAGCCAGGTGCCTCAGGCACAAAATTTAAGGAGATACTTTCCCTTGGTGCCACCTTCAATTTTGCATCCTGGGAGCCCCAATTTTGCATCACTTACCCCATCATAGTACAGCCCTTGCCTGGAAGACATTTAAAGACATACCCACTTAGAAAGCCAGGAGGACACATTTTTACTTGCTGTCATCACCCAATTCCTTCTCCCCCAGTGCTTAAAACCTGGCATTTTGGTCAGGAATCTTTCTAGAATATTGCCACTTGGACTTAAGGGTGGAAACTTCAGCAAGACATTTGTGAAGCTGGTGTATGAAATTATTTTCAAAAACACACACCCAGGGAAGGCAGAGAAGACATGATCCTGACAGTTTAATTACATCAGTGGCTCCAAGCTTTCTGTGAGGGGCTCATTATTTCACATTTATCCAAAAGCTCTGGCTTCCCTGGGTGAAAGTGATATTGGTGGTGTGGGGGCATTGAAGGATGAGAATGGGACAGTAAAGTCACTGAAAAGAAGAAGGATGAGGCACCAGAGTGCCCCAGGGACCACGGCAGAGCAGCGGGGACAGAGGACAGAGTGGCAGCAACTGGCTTGGAACTCTACCAGCTAAGACTTGAGAGCCTGCCTGTGAGTTCGGAATCTCTCTGCTCGACACAGTGGGATCGGTGGCCCATTCTCCACTCATTCATGCTATTCTCCCCTTCCTTACATGTTAGCATCTGAAGACAAAGGAGGAAGCAAATCCTTCTCTTCTCCTCCATCTCTAATTATGTCTAGGTGGCTCAACTGTCCCTCCTCCGTCTCTATTGAACTTTCCTCTCTATGTATCATACCACTGGATTTTCTCCTGGTCAGACTGAATTTACTTTTAGATCCTGGAAAAAGTCAGTCACTGAATTAAACAGATTGCAATAATTTACCAGTGGAATTCAGTGCCCTTGTATTACTTTGTCACTTTTCAGTTATAGTACATTATCATTTCCACTCGTTTCATATTGAAAGGACAACTCTGTATGTTTGGCAATATTATTGTCCCCACTTTATGGATCAAGAAACCGAGGCTGAGAGAAATCAAGACTTCCCCAAGGGCAGCTGAGTAGTAAGGGCTGAGGGTGGGAGCAGAACTCAGCCCTTTGGATAACTAACTATTCTAGAACATTTTCTATTGATCCTTATCGCCTCGGCAGTCAACCCAAGGATGGATCCTGCAGAGCAATAAGAATGTTTTCTATCAGCTTTACCCAGCTTTCTCTCCCACACTAACCACCTTCTGACTTCACCTTTTCTGGAACCAGTTCCTCCTATGCCATCACATCCTCGTCCCCACATGCAATCAAGCCCTCACCTGGGTAGTTCAGATGGGACACTATTAAGTAGATGGTGAAGTTCAGGAAAAAGCAGTTGCATTTCCAGGGGTTTCCACTCAGATACAGGGTCTGGAGTGTTATGAGGTTCTGGAAGGCAGCTTCGTCCAAGATCTGCAAGCCGGTGTTTCTGAGGTCCAGGTATCTCAACGAGCTGGTGTTGGCAAAGGTGTACTTGTTAAGTGATAACAGATGAGGGTTGTTGGAGATATTCAGCTGCAGCAGGTTGCTGAGCATGGAGAAACTGTATGGGGAGATGAAGGTTAGATTGTTGAAGCTGAGGTCAAGGTAGATGAGTCTGAAGACCCCGACAAAGGTATAATCCATCACCTCCTGAATCCTGTTCTTCTGGCAGTCCAAGTAAACGAGGTCACTGAGGAGTCCTAGATTCATCGCTGGCAAGAAACGGATCTTGTTATCATTCAAGTACAGCCTCCGCGTGTTCAGGGGTATGTCAGAGGGGTATTCGGTTAACTGGATCCCTGTGCAGATCACTTCTTGGTCTTGACACTGACAGTTATTTGGACACTTTGACCCCGATACCAGTACCATTCCGAAGGAAAAGAGTAACCACCCCGGCCCAGGGCCTGAAGCAAGGGACATAGTAAGACGCGGCGACTACCCTCCTTCCACTTTCCAGCGGGCGCTATCCCTCTGATCAGAAGGCTGCGAGGGGCGGGGTGGGGCGGGGGAAGGGCGCTGGAAAGAACTGTAACACTCTAGCTTTGTGCAAAGCAATTTTCCATTACAGGAGGACTGAACAGAAGCTGAAACGCCAGGCCCGGTGCCCCACCACCCGGCTTGGTGTCTCTGCTGGTTGCTCACGCCCAGACTGCTGCTGGGAGCCTGCCTGCTTGCCCGCCTTTGCAAGTGAAGGGGAGCCAGGGGAGAGCCACGTGACAGTGAGGCTGCCAGTTGACACCTTTGTGACGTCAGCAGCTTCCGGAGACTGCCCTGCGGGGGAGGGAGAGTCCTGACTCTTCTGGGTGGTGTGGGGGCGTTTCGGGTACCTTGGTAAGCTGGTTGTCCTTGGGGGCGCGGGGGCCTGAAGCATGGGAGTAGTGGGGGAGCTCCGTGGGTCCACTGTGTATGTGTATCAGCTCCCCAAGGAGGTGCAGTGGATTAGACTAAATTGGACCCCCTAATCCGCAGGCCATAGAGGGATCACAGAAATCTCCAGTGCAACTCCCTTATTTACTGATGTGAAAAGTGACCTGTTTGAGGTCAGTTCTCACCATGGGTCTCTTCCCTGGGTATCGAGTTTGGATAGGTGCCGTTTTGGGGGGTGTTGTCAGAAAATGGGAAAGGGGCAGGAAACAGGGGGGTTCCTTTGAAATGAGGCAAGGGAAGTTCCCTGATAAGGTGGTACTCTTATGGTTGTATTCCCAGTTTGCATAAAACTGTCTGCATTTGGAATATATATGTGTACTAGTATTAAAAGCCTTTTGAGCAAGTATAAATAATCCCCCTAAAACAAAACCCAAAAGTATAAAAAAAAAAAAAACAATGCAATGATATGAACTTTTCTTACCATTTATATTTATATTCTAAAATAGGGTGTCACTAATGCTCTAGTATGAGTTTATATTCATTAGCTTCTTGAGGGGTGATGGGAGGGGCTCTTTAAAAGGGAGGGATGGAGAGTCTGAAGCTTAAGAGTTAGGATGTATCATCCAGTCTATAGAAGAAGGCACACTGGGCAGAAACAAAGCATCTCAGTAATTAAAATTTTTATTTTGGAGAAGAAGGAATCTCATTCTTTAAAACATTCATATATAACATAGCTTGAATATTAATAAAGCAATGAAATCTATATTTAGCTTAGAACAGTGCCTGGCACCTGGTATATAATAAATATTTATTGAACGAATGATGCGTGAATGTCTCTGATGGTCTGCTTCCTTTCCTTGTTTCTTTGCCAAGAGAGAAATTAATAAACTCAAGTGGATCTGTGGCTGGTTAGCTAATGCTTGATTGTGTTTACTTACTCAGCATTTCCGGGGTGACTGGCCGTGAATTAAGATGATGACTTTGGTGTGTTTACTGAATTGAAAGTGACCTTATTTAAGCAGAAATTTCAAACACTTAAAATAATGACCCAGATGATAATTGTACTAATTGAAGCAGGAGTTTATTGATAGAAGCATCACCCTCTCCTTATAATTAAAAAAATTAATTCCTGGCTAGATTTTACATGATTGCCCGGGAGAGGAATTTGGTACATGAAGTCTATGGAGAAGAATTAATTTCCAAAGTGATTGTTTCTTTTGGGGGCTGGGGCAGAGGTGTAGCTTGGTGGTGGTGTGTGGTGTGGATGATTTCTTCAGCTGGGGCTGTATGTGTTGTGTTTCCTTTTTAATGGCAGATGATCGCTGAGTGGCCTACTAAGGCTCATTGAGTGGACTGTTTTTATTGATGTTCCACCTATTCTTTATTTCTTTTTTAAAAAATCTTCTCAATGCTCTTTTTTTATTTTAAAACTTTTTATTGGAGTAAAGTTGATTTACAATTTTGTGTTAGTTTCTGCTGTGCTGCGAAGTGAATTAGTTATACATATATCCACCATTTTTAGATTCTTTTCCCCTATATGTGATTACAGTGTACTGAGTAGAGTTCCCTGTGCCGTATTAGTCCTTATTAGTTATGTTTTACATATAGTAGTGTGTGTATGTCCACCTCAGTTTCCCAAGCTACCGTAAGATCCAGCAATCCCACTCCTGGATATATATCCAGCTGCTGCTGCTGCTAAGTCACTTCAGTCGTGTCCGACTCTGTGCGACCCCATAGACGGCAGCCCACCAGGCTCCCCTGTCCCTGGGATTCTCCAGGCAAGAATACTGGAGTGGGTTGCCATTTCCTTCTCCATATATATCCAGAGACAACCATAATTCGAAAAACATGCAGCCCAATGTTCATTGCAGCACTCCCTATCATAGCCAGTTCATGGAAGCAACTTGAATGTCCATCGACAAGGGAATGGATAAAGAAGAAGTGGTACATATATACAGCAGAATATTACTCAGTCATAAAAAAGAATGAAATAATGTCATTTGCAGCAACATGAATGGGTCCAAAGATTGACATTCTGAGGGAAGTCCACCTCTTCTTCAGTGACTATCTCTTTCTGAGACTCGTTTTCCTCAGGTCTCTTTTCAACCAGTGTCTCCAGGTTGCCCTATTGAATTTCAGCCCCCTCATGTAGATTAACTTT
Organism: Odocoileus virginianus; assembly: GCF_023699985.2. Lineage (NCBI taxonomy): Eukaryota > Metazoa > Chordata > Mammalia > Artiodactyla > Cervidae > Odocoileus > Odocoileus virginianus. The sequence goes on along the minus strand of NC_069678.1, from coordinate 23,040,646 downwards.
CGCAAGACAGTAGCCTCTGGCTCAGGCTTACCTGTTTGGCCATATGATTCAGACTCTCTTAGAAAAGCCTTAGATGAATAAAACAGTTTATTGACCAACACACAGCAGCTGTGTCTCTCTTTGGAATATTACCATTTTAACAAATTTTATGAGTGGTTAACCTCAAGGAATAGTCTTTTGGCTTGAACTAGTTGTGTATTTTTTGGTCCTGAAGTCTAAATATCCACAGGCTAGTTTCAGCATTGCCAGGTTAGACCAGATCCCTAAAATGTTTTCTTTGTTTTGAGACTGAGTAAATAAGTGTTAAACAGAGGATGCCCGAATGAGACAAAGGAGAGTAGAGAATGTACTCTTTCCAAGACTCCCTGATCTCAGAAACTTAAAGATTCTTTTTTCAAGGAACATTTTGTCAAACTACTTTTTCAGGGATCCTGCCTCGAGAGATTCTGGAAGAGGCTGTTTGCCCTGGGTAGAACTGTTTAAAGTCTCTGAGGCTTTATTTTTCTCATCTATATATTCAGAAAGGGGGACAGGGTAATTTCCATATTCCCTTAGGACTTCCAAACTCCTTCGTAATGGAAAGGTTTCAGGCACCGCCCAGTGAACTAGTAAGGAAGAATTTCAGGGCTAAGATAAAAGGCTTCCTAGTCCTTCTAATCAAACCATGTAGCTGACCTGTCAGGAGGCTGCAAAGACAGAATTTGCTCTTCCCAGTGAGCTACTCAAGCAGCTTCGGCTGCAGCTAAGTTGTCGTTTGTATGAACAGCTGCTTTATGAGCCCTCCTCTGCCCCCTAGGTGACCGGCGTGGCCATCCTTCTGGTAGCACAGGTGGAGTATCAGGTATCAGTACAGTCTCCCTCACTGCGACTGGTCTTGGTCAGGCTCCTATTTTTAGCTGTATCTGTTACAGACTCTGACTTCCCAGCTTGACAATTGTGTTCAGGTACCCACGCGCCGCCAAACAGCTCTCTCGTGACCCAAAAGGCCCCTGAGACTACAAAAGGAAAGAACAGGGTGACGGAGAGAAAGGTGGACTCAGCCGAGGCTCCTGATTTCTCTGTGACGCAGTATGACTTTGTGACTCCCAAGAGCTTGGTCTCCTTTCTGTGAATAAGACAGGATGGTTTCTTAAGGGCCCCTCCAGATTTGAAATTCTATAAAGACCGAGTCTGCGCTGGGGGAGGACAGATGCTTGAGTTTTAAGGCCCAAACACTAGGGACAGAGATTCAAGCAACCACCCAGTGCTTGCCGCGGTGTAACAAAGTCTCTGTATGTTAGCCAGTAAATATTCCACCTGGAGGCATGGGTACAAATGCTAAGGGAATTGAAACTTTGACATACATTTATTTGCTCAGGAGAAAAATAGCAGAAAATAGTACATATGCCATTAAGTTAAACTGCTCATGTGTTCAATTTTGTACTTGCATGGGGTTAGGATCTAGGGGCACACAAGTTAGTATTTTGCCCTGCTTCCTGGGCAGGAAATTTAGTGAGTTGAGGTCTAAAGAATGTCAAAATTTCAAGGCCATTCCTGTAGGAGCTGCTGATGGTATTCAATTCACTCCAGACTTAGGACATCATCTGAGCCCTTTTTAGCAAGGTCATCTCAGTGGGTATGGAGGCTTGGGGCAAGTCCTATGGAAAGCAGACACAAATTAATGAGTCAGACTGGAAGAAAAAAAAAAAAACAACTCCCAAGAAAGCTGGGAAGTCTGGGGTCTAAGGGTCAAATATGTACATTTATCTATCTATCTACTTACCTACCTACCTATCTATAATGAGCCTTGGGTCTGTTTTTAGTATCAACTGGTATGAACTACTTTGGTCTTTTCCCTTCAGGCTGCTTGAGTTTCCACTCAGGAGACTGGATCCTTACAGAGTCCAGGCCAGAGAAAATCACTCCAATTGCTGTGTTCCCCAGGGATGCCTTTGTTTTTAGGCTTTCTCCACGTTACACGCTTCTGCTGCACTCATTATCTAGAGGAATCCAAGGGGAAGCCTCAGAATTGCATACTGTTTTGGAGGGCAAGGATCACATTTTCAGCTTATAACAAATCTATACACTGTTGCCCAAGGCTAGTCTTTTTTTTTTTTCCATTTATTTTTATTTGTTGGAGGCTAATTACTTTACAATATTGTAGTGGTTTTTGCCATACACTGACATGAATCAGCCATGGATACCCACTCCCGCCTCCCTCTCCATCCCATTCCTCTGGGTCTTCCCAGTGCACCAGCCCTGAGCACCCGTCTCATGCATCCAACCTGGACTGATGATCTGTTTCACCCTTGATAGTATACTTGTTTCAATGCTGTCCTCTCTGAACATCCAACCCTCGCCTTCTCCCACAGAGTCTAAAAGTCTGTTCTGTGCATCTGTGTCTCTTTTTCTGTTTTGCATATGGGGTTATTGTTACCATCTTTTAAAATTCCATATATATGCATTAGTATACTGTATTGGTCTTTATCTTTCTGGCTTACTTCACTCTGTATAATGGGCTCCAGTTTCATCCATCTCATTAGAACTGATTCAAATGAATTCTTTTTAATGGCTGAGTAATATTCCATGGTGTATATGTACCACAGCTTCCTCATCCATTCATCTGCTGATGGGCATCTAGGTTGCTTCCATGTCCTGGCTATTATAAACAGTGCTGCAATGAACATTGGGGTGCACGTGTCTCTTTCAGATCTAGTTTCCTTGGTGTGTATGCCCAGCAGTGGGATTGCTGGGTCATATGGCAGTTCTATTTCCAGTTTTTTAAGGAATCTCCACACTGTTCTCCATAGTGGCTGTACTAGTTTGCATTCCCACCAACAGTGTAAAAGGGTTCCCTTTTCTCCACACCCTCTCCAGCATTTATTGCTTGTAGACTTTTGGATAGCAGCCATTCTGACTGGTGTGTAATGGTACCTCATTGAGGTTTTGATTTGCGTTTCTCTGATAATGAGTGATGTTGAGCATCTTTTCATGTGTTTGTTAGCCATCTGTATGTCTTCTTTGGAGAAATGTCTGTTTAGATCTTTGGTCCATTTTTTGATTAAGTCATTTATTTTTCTGGAGTTGAGCTGGAGGAGTTGCTTGTATATTTTTGAGATTAATCCTTTGTCAGTTGCTTCATTTGCTATTATTTTCTCCCATTCTAAAGGCTGTCTTTTCACCTTGCTTATAATTTCCTTTATTGTGCAAAAGCTTTTAAGTTTAATTAAGTTCCATTTGTTTATTTTTGCTTTTGTTTCCAATATTCTGGGAGGTGGCCGAGGCTAGTCTTATGTGATAGTCGTTATGCCTGAAACTCACATTGTGATTTGCCTGAGCCCATTGATATGGGAGGAAAATATAGGATGTTTTTGTAGATTTCAGCGTGGGAGGGACAGCTGTATGTAGTACAGTGTGAGCTCTGAGATGAGAAGACTCTTCACTGAATGACTTTCTGCAAATACCTTAGTTTCTGGGGGTATTAGTTTCCTTTTTGATAAAATAGGGATGACAAATATTGCTTTTCCAGCGTTCTTAGAAAAGTTGCATGTGATTTGATATAACACAGTATCTACCATTCACTATCCCCTTGTGTCAAGCATGTGATCCTCCCAGCAACCCAGTGAATCAGATAGCATGACCTGCGTCTTATAGATGAAGACAAAGAATCTCTAGGAGGTGCCATGTATCTAAGGTCACAGAGGTGGTGAGTGATGGAGGCGGAATTTGTTTCAGGAAGTTTTACTTCTGAGTGCAAGCCCTTAATTACTAAACTTACATCATGAACAAATGCCTCAAAATATTCATGATTGATTTTATTGACTCCATGGAATAAATTGTCACCTCCTAGCACCAAATGGTACCTTGACTTCAGACAATATCAAAACCACTATTGCCATAGGATTTATATATGCTTTGGGGTTTCTTGTCTTTTAGAAGGCTATGACTTTTCACTTTGAATTCTTATATGAAAGATTGAGATTGTTTCGTATACATTTTTTTCTCAGGCAAATAAGCTAAAAGGGGGAAAAAAACTTGCCTAGGCTTACTCAAAAAAATGAGTGACAGAGCTGACTCATTAAATTCTGAGGTGAATCAAATTCCCTGTACAACTATTCTCATAAGAATGAATTCCTTTGAATATAATGTGGAACTTGGTACCAACCACTGGGCAATGAACACTTATCAAAGCCCCTGATAGTGCAAAACAACTCTAGTTGAAATCTATCTCTTCATAATCAAGTGGGGCTACCCTACCTCCTTGCCTGCTCTTTTACTATTTTAAACTGAAATTCTAATGGGCTTCCCTGGTGGCTCAGAAGTAAAGAATCCGCCTGCCAATGAAGGAGACTTGGACTTGATCCTTGGGTTGGGAAGATCCCATGGAGAAGGAAATAGCAACTCGCTTCAATATTCTTGCCTGGGAAATCTCATGGGCAGAATCTGGCAGGCTCCATTCCATGGGGTTGCGGAAGAGTCAGACAGAGTTTTGTGACTCAACAACAATAACACTGAAATTCTAATACAGTGAAAGCCTTTGGTGGCTTCTTAAATTTACGCTTCCCATAGGTTCCTGGGAAGTCAGGAGGAAGACTGAAGGAGATGGAGTCCTAGATCTTTTTCAGCATTCCTTGTGGACAGATTTTCAAGAAAATATGTAATATGGGAGGTAAAAACTTTGAGCACAAGTGCTACCGAATTTTCTACTTGATGTTGTGTAGAGTGATCAACTTGGTATTTGACTTGGAAATTGAAAAGGATGGCACTCAACCTGAGTGAGGCTGGTGAGAATGTCTCTAAGTCTCAAAGCTTTCCTAGTGTTTTTCAAAGGCTGCAAGTTCTTGTTAGAGCTAAGTGGAATGTCGTGAGTATCTCATCATGCTGTTTCTGCAAGGACAGATGATAAAGGGGAGGGGGAGAAGCAGGGAGCTCATAGGAAGAAAGCTGACTGTACTGTGCGTCTTGCAAGGAGCATTAGTACTTCCTTTTGGAGCTCACAGACCCACACCTATGGGCAGGGTCTTCCTAGCACTTCACTTCCTGGACAGACTGAAAAAGATGACCTTCAAGGCCTGGCCATAGTCCCAGTGATACCAATTCATAGGAAGTAAATAGCTGAGTCGCAGGTTAACTTTGTGATAAATGCTTTCGCCTCCATTGCCAGGCCTGAGCTCTTTTCCGTGAAGCTTTTACTGATGCCAAAAGCTTGGCTTCTGTGCACTGGTGCCAAATTGAACCTCAGAGACAGAGTTTTGGGTGAAGTAGCAAAGAAGAGCTTTACTGCTTTGCCAGTGAGAGGGGGACAGAGCGGGCTCCTATCCTGAAAGCTGTGTGTCCCAAGCCAGGAGGCTTTGGTGAGGAGTTTTATAGTAACAGGTCTGGGGTAGGTTTTCTGATAAGATTAGGATGTGTGCCGGGCCTGTACTCCTGTTAATCTGGCCTCAGGGGGTTTCTGGCATGAAGAATGCTGACATCTTCCGTTTATTGGGGGGTTTTAGTTCTACAAAGGGCTCCAAAGATACTGTTACGTGCGTCCCTTGAGGTGGAACGAGGACCCTGCCCCAAGGCTGCACTATTGTTTCTTGGCTACTTCTCTCTTGTCTCAGCGGCCCCTCCCTTTCCTCTTTGGCAACTGTTGAATCTGCCCTTTGGATTCAGGGAAGGTCATGGAGCCTGAAGTTTGTTCCCTATAAACAAGGAATGGGAGACACAGAAAGGCTTCTGTGAGCAGGCGCCCCACAGGGTCCTGCTGAGTTTCACCATAAGAGGAGATGCAGGCAAGGCATCGCCCTCCCTTTTGTGGTGGGGATTAATCTAAGTTTCAGGAGCAGTGTCTCTAGTCTGTCATGGGGCTTAAATAGCCTCTGCTTCATGACCTTGCTATCTTTCTTCCTGGAGAGCTTGCTTCACGTGTTTCTTCCCAACTGTAGAGGGTGAAAGGTCAGAAAAATGCCTGTGAGAAAATCCGAGTCCGTGCATCCTGCTGTGTCATCAGGCCACTAGCCTTCACCTCTGTTTTCCCAGCTTATAGCTGCCTCACTCCTGTGCAGAAACAGTCCACGTTGGGTTCCTTCTGAGATAGATTCTTTTGCTGTTGCCCTAGTAACAGAATTATTAAACCATGTTCTAGCCTCGGGAGTATTTATGCTGGTGAGGTAATGTCTGTCGCATCCAGGCTTTCTTTTCATTTCCGCTGCCACCCCCTCTCTTTAGGCCCCGTGTGCCTCACACATAATGTACTCTTCTCCTCCCTGGCCTCAGTGCACTGCCCACCCTTTCCACTGGGGCTGCTTCTGGCTCAGCAACACCCTTTCTCAGGCTCAGAGACTCAGCACTGGCCAATGTCTCCATCAGCTGGCATTTAAAGATTCCCATACCTGCATTCCTAAAACCCACAGCACTACCTGGGCTTCAGCAGAGTACACTGCAGCTGCAGGGCAGTGTCAAGAAATAGATCCAAGAGGAACTAAACAAGGAGAATCCATGGGGCTTATCTAGGGACTGGCTTGTTGGGAGGGAAAACAGTTCAGTTCAGTTCAGTCACTCAGTCGTGTCCGACTCTTTGCAACCCATGGACACAGCACACCAGGCCTCCCTGTCCATCACCAACTCCCGGAGTTTGCCCAAACCCATTCCACTGAGTGGTGATGCCACCCAACTATTGCATCCTCTGTCGTCCCCTTCTCCTCCTACCTTCAATCCCTCCCAGCATCAGGATCTTTTCAAATGAGTCAGCTCTTCGCATCAGGTGGCCAAACTACTGGAGTTTCAGCTTCAGCATCAGTCCTTCCAATGAACACCCGGGACTGATCTCCTTTAGGATGGACTGGTTGGATCTCCTTGCAGTCCAAGGGACTCTCAAGAGCCTTCTCCAACACCACAGTGCAAAAGCATCAATTCTTCAGTGCTCAGCTTTCTTTATAGTCCAACACTCACATCCATACATAACCACTGGAAAAACCATAGCCTTGACTAGACAGACCTTTGTTGGCAAAGTAATGCCTCTGCTTTTTAACATGCTGTCTAGGTTGGTCATAACTTTCCTTCCAAGGAGTAAGCGTCTTTTAATTTCATGGCTGCAATCACCATCTGCAGTGATTTTGGAGCTCCCCAAAAAGTCTGATACTGCTTCCACTGTTTCCCTATCTATTTCCCAAGAAGTGATAGGACCGGGTGCCATGATTTTAGTTTTCTGAATGTTGAGCTTTAAGCCAACTTTTTCACTCTCCTCTTTCACTTTCATCAAGAGGCTTTTTAGTTCCTCTTCACTTTCTGCCACAAGGGTGGTGTCATCTGCATATCTGAGGTTATTGACGTTTCTCCCAGCAATCTTGATTCCAGCTTGTGCTTCTTCCAGCCCAGTGTTTCTCATGATGTATTCTGCACATAAGTTAAATAAGCAGGGTAACAGTATACAACCTTGACATACTCCTTTTCCTATTTGGAACCAGTCTGTTGTTCCATGTTCAGTTCTAACTGTTGCTTCCTGATCTGCATATAGGTTTCTCAAGAGGTGGGTCAGGTGGTCTGGTATTCCCATCTCTTTCAGAATTTTCCACAGTTTGTTGTGATCCACACAGTCAAAGGCTTTGGCATAGTCAATAAAGCAGAAGTAGATATTTTTCAGGAACTCTCTTGCTTTTCGATGATCCAGCCAATGTTGGCAATCTGGTTCCTCTGCCTTTTCTAAATCCAGCTTGAACATCTGGAAGTTCACGGTTCACATGTTGCTGAAGCCTGCCTTGGAGAATTTTGAGCATTACTTTACTAGTGTGTGAGATGAGTGCAATTATGTGGTACTTTGAGCATTCTTTGGGATTGCCTTTCTTTGGGATTGGAATGGAAAATTGCCCTTTTCCAGTCCTGTGGCCACTGCTGAGTTTTCGAAATTTGCTGACATACTGAGTGCAGCACTTTCACAGCATCAGCTTTCAGGATTTGAAATAGCTCAACTGGAATTCTATCACCTCCAATAGCTTTGTTCATAGTGATGCTTCCTAAGGCCCACTTGACTTTGCATTCCAGGATGTCTGGCTCTAGGTGAGTGGGTGATCACACCATCGTGATTATCTGAGTCATGAAGATCTTTTTTGTACAGTTCTTCTGTGTATTCTTGTCACCTCTTCTTAATATCTTCTGCTTCTGTTAGGTCCATACAACTTCTGTCCTTTATTGAGCCCATCTTTGCATCAAATATTTCTTTGGTATCTCTAATTTTCTTGAAGGGATCTCTAGTCTTTCCCATTCTATTATTTTCCTTTATTTCTTTGCATTGATCGCTGAGGAAGGCTTTCTTATCTCTCCTTGCTATCCTTTGGAACTCTGCATTCAGTTGAGAATATCTTTCCTTTTCTCCTTTGCTTTTCACTTCTCTTCTTTTCACAGCTATTTGTAAGGCCTCCTCAGACAACCATTTTGCCTTTTTGCATTTCTTTTTCTTGGGGATGGTCTTGATTCCTGTCTCCTGTACAATGTCACGAACCTCCATCCATAGTTCATCAGGCACTCTGTCTATCAGATCTAGTCCCTTAAATCTATTTTTCACTTCCACTGTATAATTGTAAGGGATTTGGTTTAGGTCATATCTGAATGGTTTAGTGGTTTTCCCTACTTTCTTCAATTTATGTTTGAAGGAGTTCATGACCTGAGCCACAGTCAGCTCCTGGTCTTGTTTTTGCTGACTGTATAGAGCTTCTCCAACTTCGACTGCAAAGAATATAAACAATCTGATTTCAGTGTTGGCCATCAGGTGATGTCCATGTGTAGAGTCTTCTCTTGTGTTCTTGGAAGAGGGTATTTGCTATGACCAGTGCGTTCTCTTGGCAAAACTCTATTAGCCTTTGCCCTGCTTCATTCTGTACTCCAAGGCCAGACTTGCCTGTTACTCCAGGTGTTTCTTGACTTCCTACTTTTGCATTCCAGTCCCCTATAATGAAAAGGACATCTTTTTTGGGTGTTAGTTCTAAACGGTCTTGTAGGTATTCATAGAACCGTTCAACTTCAGTTTCTTCAGCGTTACTGGTCGGAGCATAGACTTGGGTTACTGTGATATTGAATGGTTTGTCTTGGAAATGAACAGAGATCATTCTGCCGTTTTTGAAATTGCATCCAAGTACTGCATTTCAGAGTCTTTTGTTGACTATGATGGCTATTCCATTTCTTCTCAGGGATTTCTGCCCACAGTAGTAGATATAATGGTCATCTGAGTTAAATTCACACATTCCAGCCCGTTTTAGTTCACTGATTCCTAAAATGTTGACGTTCGCTCTTGCCATCTTTTGTTTGACCACATCCAATTTGCCTTGATTCATGGACCTGACATTCCAGGTTCCTATGCAATATTGCTCTTTACAGCGTTGGACCTTGCTTCTATCACCAGTCCCATCCACAACTGGGTGTTGTTTTTGCTTTGGCTCCTTCTCTTCATTATTTCTCAAGTTATTTCTCCACTGATCTCCAGTGGCATATTGGGCACCTACCAACTTAGGGAGTTCATCTTTCAGTGTCCTATATTTTTGCCTTTTCAAGCTGTTCATGGGGTTCTCAAGGAAAGAATACTGAAGTGGTTTGCTATTCCCTTCTCCAGTGGACCACATTCTGTCAGACCACTCCACCATGACCCATCTGTCTTGGGTGGCCCCACACGGCATGGCTTAGTTTCATTGAGTTAGACAAGATTGTGGTTCTGTGATAAGATTGGTTCGTTTTCTGTGATTGTGGTTTCAGTCTGTCTGCCCTCCGATGCCCTCTCTCAGTTCCTACTGTCTTGCTGGGGTTTCTCTTACCTTGGATGTGGGGTATCTCTTCATGGTTGTTCCAGCAAAGCACAGCCACTGCTCCTTACCTTGGATGTGGGGTATCTCCTCTCAGCTGCTCGCGGCTCCAGCACCATGTAGCCACTGCTCGCTGCTCCAGAGATTAAGGGAGGGGAATTTTAGTAGCCCTTTCAGATAGTTGTGGACATTATTTTTTCATACAGCAGAAGAAATGGAATGCCCACAACCAGTACAAAGCAGACAGATTCAGGTCCTCAAGCTGCCTCGGAGAAGTTGGGTGAATCTTTACTAAGCAAGATCATTTTAAGGCTTGCACATGTCCAGAGGAGCACATGGCCTGAACAGTAAGATGTTAGACTGAGATGTTTTTCCCAGAACCTGGAATCTGCTGTATCTGGTTCCAGCAATACAGTGCAATGTTCTAGCATACGGGTTTTGAAATTAGTCTAATGGACCTAGCTGAATGACCATGGACAAGTTTCTTAACCTAAGTCTCAGTTTCCCCAAATGCAAAATGGACATAATGACAGTACCTTCCTCATAAGGGATTCTCTGCTCAGTTAAAGATTTTCTATAGCACTTAGCATCACAGAAATATGAACATATTCACTGAACATAGAAATTCATTGAACATGTTAGCTGTGTTGATGAAGATGGTGGAGAAAGGGGGAAGTTATGAGAAATGGAATTGAGAATGGCTCCTGATTTTGGTGAATCCAGGTGAAGAAGGAACCAGTTTGTGAAAACAAGTAATGGTTTCATTTTTGGGCTTGTTGAATTTGAAGTGGCCTAACTCATTTTACTGATTCTCACTGAGTGCCAGGAACTATATGAAGCACAGTAAATGAGTCATTTCATGTAATTCTCACAAGTCCTTGAGATAAATATTGTTAACACATGGCAAGATTAAGTAACCTCCTTGCAGGCAGGATTAAGTAACCTGCTTGCAGTTATTAGGTAGCAGAAGGGGGATTTGAACCTAGGTCATTGTGTTTCCAGAGGGTACATGGTTTACCACTATACCCACTGACTCCTAAACATCTTTACTGCAGCTAAGAAGTCAGTCCTTTTCAATTCATCTTCCTCTCTATCTATCTATCTGCCTACCTACCTATCTATCTATCACCTATCTCATTTGTATGTGCTTTTAGTGTGAAGTTGGTCTTTGGGGAACGTAATGGTTTGTGTGGCTTCTTGCTTAGACAGTGCTCCTCCCCCTCATCTGGGGTCCCTGTGTGTAAATTTGGCCCCTAGCTTGGGAGCTTCTTTTGTGACATGTGTTCTCCTGACATTGTGCTCAGACTTACTGGCTCAGTGTGCAGCTTTCACTTTGGTATTTTGCCTTGTTTCCACCACCCCTGTCTTCCACTCCCAAGCTGGGATCCTTGGTCTTGAGCTGAGTTGGCATCTCTGAGCCTCAGCTTCCCTCCTCTGAACGCCTAACCCATTGCGGAACTGCAGTATGCATCAGAAGAGATAGACAGATGTCCCTCTTAGCATTCCCAGTCCCTGCGCCAGAGCTGGGCGGGTACCAAGTGCTCTCTGATTCCTGAATGCATTGATGACACTCTGATTGATATCTGTCTATACATGATGCAGTGCTCAGTTGTATCCTACTTTTTGCGATCTCATGGACTGCAGCCCGCCAGGTTTCTCTGTCCATGGACCTTTCCAGGCCAGAATACTGGAGTGGGTTGCCATTTCTTCCTCCAGGGCCTCTTGCGCCCGTCTCCTGTGTCTCCTACACTGGCAGGCAGGGTCTTCACCACAGAGCCACTGGGACGCAGGGTCCACTCCTTTTGCTGGACTCTACTGAGATTTCTCCCTCTTCCACCTGTCTGCTGTCCTGTGTGATTACCACAGTTTATTTTGCCTTGGGGTGACTTCTTTAAACTTTTGGATTCAGCTAAATCACAGCGGTGGTTGGGATTACAACACGTGTTGGGTGTATGCCCGTGTATGTGGTGGGGGAGAAGGGGTGAGTGGGAGCAGGTGTGCAAGGACCGGCAGGTAGAGGTTGGACCATATTTCCTTCACAGACTTTCTAATGGGGAAAGATGCTCTAAGATCCCGAAGGACATGAATTTACCTGTAGCAAATGCAATCCAGGTGCTATGGTTAGAGCCTAAAGGCCAATGTGATGGTAATAGGAGGCAGGGTCTTTGGAAGGTGATTATGTAATGTGGGTGGAGCCCTCATTACATTTTATAAGGAGCCCACCTTATAAAAGAGGCCCCTTCCACCATGTGCGGATGTAAGAAGTTTGAAGCCTGGAAGAGGGCCCTTGTTCAAATATTCTAGCATCTTGATCTTGGACTTCCAGCCTTCAGAACTGTGAGCAACAAATCCCTATTGTAAGACACTCAGTCTGTAGCAATTTTTTTTATAGCAACCTGAACAGATTAAGACACCAGGGTACAATGAGTTGGTTTTTAAGGAGAGTTTTCTGTTCTTTTAATAATAATGCTTCAATGTGGCAACTTTTAAATATTTTCCCCTCTATCATTTCCAGGTACTTTCACTTTCAATAACCTGCATATGAATTTCAATGCTATTTAATTAAATCCTAAACCTATAAAAATGGACATTTAATACTCGGAGTAAACCCTTGGTTTGTTCCCTCTGAAGATAAACAGGTGAGATATCTTCCTGACCTAGGAGTTCTGAGATAATTAAGATTAGTTGCCATAGAGAGAGAGAGACAGAACCACATTAAAATGTATCATACTTTTCGTGTTTAGGAAATTCATTTAATTAAATATTCAGGACCATCAGATCTACTCAGACCCAGATACCTATTAATCTGTTGGCCACACAGCCTCCAGAATGGTCTTTGTCAGGACACTGTTCTCATTGCTCTGCTCCTCTGCTCAGAAACTTTTAACAGCTCACCATTGTTCTTTGGACAGATGATGGTCAATCTTCCTAACACGTGTGCGTCCAGACCTTTAAGGATCCGAGCCAACCTCCTTCCCAAACTCGTTTGTTACCACCAGACCCTTAGGTGCTCGCTGGGCAACCGCTGACGCAGTGTTCCCTGGTCTCTTTACATTATTAACTCTTTGGATTCTTTTTTTTTTCCCTTTGGATTCTTTTTCTTGTTTGCTCTTGGCTTTGCAAGTTCCTGTTCGCTCTTCAAAACCCAGTTCAAATTTTCTCCTTCCAACTTACATGCTAGACCTCTTTGGATTCCTCCAGATGGAATTACCCTAGACTTTCTTGAATTTTGCACTTTATGACAATTCTCATCATAATGCACCATAATTATGCGTTTCCCCACTAGATTGTGAGCTCCTTGGGACCCAGGGACCTATTCATTACGTAAATACTTGTATATTCGTGTAATGCCCAACCCTTCTTGAAGGAACTTAAGTTCATGACAACGCACTGCCAGTTAATAGCATTATGACGTCATAAAGATTTTTGAAGTGACTGTGACCCTTGTCTTTTCTGCAGTGCTACATGTGATAGTTCCACAATGTCCTGTGGAAGGAAATCATCTTTTCATACTGGCAGCAGTAGCATGAAGCTAAAACTACAGTTCACTGATACTCCTTTGGTTAATGGGTAGAAAGGTCAAACTTAGAGGTCACCAAAGAATCACTTGCTCTATGATGCTAATAGTGTCTTATAAATGCTTAGTAATGAGAGGTCATATAACATGGTGGTTAAAACATGAAATTTGGAGTCAAGCAGATACAACATAGCTGTGTGACTGGCAGCTCACTGAACTGCTTGCCAGTTTTGTTATCTGTACAGTGGGCATAATCATACTTTATCCATTCCTACAGTCGTGTTGAGCAATTCAGCCATGTAATTAATAGGGCACCTGAGATATAGGACAGTGTTCAGAAAAGGTAGTAGCTATTATTTTTGTTTGACTTTAGAACTATTATTAGTTATTGATAAGATAAAATGTACTATAGCAATGCAGAATAATACAATAATGTAATTTCCCCCAAAGAAATAGCAATTGCAGTAATAATTACTAGTTTGCTGGTACACTAGAATTTAGTTTATTAGTAGCTGTTTAACACATTAAGGTTAGAGCCAATCTCAAAAGAATTCCAAAAGAACTGCTCAGCTAAGGCCATCCCACAGAGAGAAGATGCTCAGATAATCTGTGGTTCTGAGCACAGCATGATTAGCAGACAAGACTAGGGGACCAAATAAGCAGGCCAAGTGTGTGTTAGGAGGCTGGGTGGCTACAGACTTTTGGCACAGCCTCACAGAGCACACAAAACGCAGGTCATTTCTTTGCACACGACCTGGATTGTCTGAGATCACCACCCCCACACTGGATGGGAAACTGCTGACAATTAACTTTCTTGGGAGCGTTGTATGCAGCCTACACCTGAAGCTGCTTCTTGACTCTTTCCCTAGCAGACCTGCAACCCCCAAAGCTCATCGCTCATTGTGACCATGAAAGCATGTGTGAGTGTGTAATCTCTGATGCATAAATCCATTACAAATGGAATCCCATGCCTCTGGTGTCTTCTCAAACATTCTCCTGTGATTAGGCATTACCAAGGAGAAAGAGTTTTGTTTAAAACCCTCTGCTTTGGTAATACTTTATTTTATTTCTCTCTTTAGAGGTAAGAGGTTTCTACAGTCACCTTAAAGTATACCTGATTTTGGAAACTGAAAGGGAAATTACTTGTGTATTGTGGTCTGTGAAGGAGGCTGAGGTCAGAGGAAATTACTAACATGTCCCTATAAGTCCTAAGTGTGTTCAGGAGCTGGCCCCCAGCCCTGGTAAAATCCATGAGAGGCCAGTGCTCCTTCAGAGCCTCCTGAAGCTGCTCTGGCTGAGACTGTGATCTCCTCCCTCCCCATCTTTCAATTCCCCTAAAAACCAAGAGTGGAGCTGAGGGGCAGTCTAATTGGGATCCACCCTGATGGCAGTCTGGCTGGAAAGAGCATAGAACTGGGAATTTGGGGCCTGAATTTAGTCCTGGTACATGCAATCTTGGGCAAGTGCCACGCGCTAGGCTTTGGTTTGATCATCTGAGAAATACAGGAGCTATGGCCTTGGGTCTCAGGTTCTGTGGACCTAGGCTGGGGACAAGCATCAGGGCAGGAAACAGCACCTTCCCTTCCTACTGAAAGACACATCCCAGCTGTCCTTTACAAGTGGTGTTGTCCAAGCTGACAACATGTGATTCTGAGATTTGTGCAATCTAGAATTGGAGGTGTGGATCAGCCAGGAGTCACTGGGAGAGCAGGGAAGATGTAACTTGGACACAGCAAAGCTCTGAGATTCCCTGGGAGCAGAGTGGAAACTTTCAGAATAGTGTATGTATGTGAAATCAAATTCTGGTCTCTGGTCCTGTGGTAGGGAACCTCTCCCTGCAAAACAAAACTAAACTAAAACAAAACTTGGAGGATGTGGTGGTCCATCTGGAGACACCTCATGGAGACACTGGAGGTGTTTGAGGACCCTGGTAGGATAACAAAGGAGGCTGCGGTGTCCTATCAAAAAATGTGTCCAAGTAGAGCAGTAAGTGGCCGGACACAAGGGGATTTTCCTTTTTTCCATTGAGAAGGTAGTTCATGTGCATGGGAAATAATTCAGACAGTTCAATAATTATCACTGAAAAACCCATTTCCTTTCTACTCTTGACCTTCGGTCTTCACTCACAGAGACAACCATCTTTAACCATTTTTGTGTCCTTCTAGAAGTACTCTGGGTGTCACCCTCACTTGGCTTTATGTAGCATACATGTTAGAGGTTGTCCTGTCACAGCATGTGCGTGCTTAGTCGCTCAGTCTTGTCTGCCTCTTGCACCCCTTTGGACTGTAGCCTGGCACACATACATTTATTAATTATTTAGACATAACTTTGAGTGTCTTCTGAGGTGCAGACTGTTCTAGGCCCTGAATATATAGCAGTGGAAAAGCATGACAAGACCTCCACCCTCCTTGACATTCTGTTGACAACACCAGGAGATGCACAAGTCAACAGTAATTGTGTGATATGAGGTCGTGTAGGGAGAAGTGCTGCGAAGGAAGAGGAAAACAGTATAAGGATAGACGTGCTAGGGTGTCTTTGAGATAAGAAGGCCAGTCTGGGGAGATGACATAAGAGAGGCATAACCATGCCGAGTTTGCCAGGTGGGCAGAAATATACAAAGGATGAGGATGAACGTGTGTCTGGCATGTTAGAGGGACAGGAGGAGGCTGCTGCGGCTGGGACAGAATGAGATGGGGGTGTGATGGCCAAAGAGGTCACAGAGGCAGTCAGGGGATACGGCCCACGAGGTCCCAAGGGATACATAAATCCACCGGGTGGTTTGGGCGGGGGAGACCCTCTGCCTGCTGGGTGGTGAACAGACTGTCAAGGGGCAGGAGTGGACTTGATGGAGACCAGTTGGCTGCCCTACAATCAGGAAGCAGGTGACAGCAGCTTGGGCTAGGTGGGTATCAGGAGATTTATATTCTGAGAGTAGAGCCTGCAGAATGTCGGGTGTGAGAGAGAGCAATCAAAGTGACCTGAGCGACTGGGTGAATGTTCTCCATTTACTGAAATGGGGGAAATGGGGGTGAAGGGGCCAGCAAGGTGGGGACTGCCATTTTCTGGCTTAGGAGGGCTATACTCAGGGTGACTGCTTCCTGTCCCAGTAGGATGTATGAGTCTGGGGGGCACAGATTACATTAGGGCTGGAGATAGAAATTTGGGAGTCATTAGATGTTTTAAACTTTGGGCTCAGATAGCCATCAGGGATTGAATTCAGAGAATGTAAAGAGAAAGCTGAAACTGATTCTTGGGTTGCTCTAACATTTAGAGGTTGGGAAGAGAGGAGGCCAGCTACAGAGACTGAAGTGGGATAACCAGGGAGGAAGAAAACATGAGTGTGGCATTCTGAAAGCCCAGCATAGAAAGTGCTAGATAACTCCCCCAATTCCTTTTCATATTTGCATTGCATTCTATTGTATGGCTATAACATCACTTATTTAACTAGTCCTCTGTCCACTGGCATCTGGATTGTTACTATTCTTTTGTTGGTGTGTGGTTGACTTGATCGGCAGTTTTTGCTGAGGCACTCACAGGGAACTGTTTCAAGCCCTCTGTTTTCCCCCGCAGCACAATGAGTAGCCTTGGCTTGCTGACAGCACCACTCACACATATATAAATGAATATTGAGGGAGCCAGAGGTTAAGAACTGGAAAGCCCTCTTGAAGCTACTATTCCCAACTACTCCTTCTATGGGCAAGAAGATAAATTTGTCCAACGTCATCTGGCACCTTGGTCATGGTCTTTCTTAGAAGACAATCCCTTGACTCTCAGCCCGCTCTCGACAGAATTCCAAATTGCCTGCCAAGGCATTTCCAGTGTTCAGCTCCCCCAGACTTGCTGAGCTGCAGGATATAGATGCACCTTGATTGAAGAGAGTGAAGTGTAGATGAATGAGCAAAGATTTGGGGCCAGACCTGGACTGAATCCCGTCTTCAGATCTTGGTGGATGTGTGGCAATAGACTTGACTCTGAACCTTGTTTTCTGTAGAGTGGTGATATAACTTACCCCAGATACAGGGTGCTCGTGCCGGAAAGCCCTGCCCCAGCCTTGCATGCAGCAGGCTGTAATTGTGAACCCCTTCGCCTCTCAACCCCAAGTTCTTTATCTTCCTCCCAATGCAGTTGTTTCAAGAGAGAAATTGGAACTTCATATAAACCTTGAAGGAAACAAAGACCTCAGACAGTGAACCAAAGACTGTGCATGTAATTTAAAGCTTGGTCTTGTCCTGACACAAATGTCTCCAGGCACTATGAATATATTAAACTATCACCTTCAAAAGATGTGTGGAGATAAGAACAAGAGATTAAGGAAAACAGAAATCCCTTGATAATCCTTATTTAAAAACAAAAAGCCCTATTTTCTTGAATATAACACCTTTTCTTCCCCCTGATTATTGTTTTTTTTGGTCAAATTATGGAAAATATGGAAAGGATAAAGAAGAAAACAAAAATAATGTACAATTACATAACCACTGTCAACATTTTAGTGCATTTCCAGTCTTTTTTCTGTGTAGTTGTCTTTATTCACATCTCCCTTCACAAGAGACCTGGCGTCCAGCTATTACCTCCTTTGGAACTGGCCTCAGCATTTGTGTCAACATTCCTGTGTTCTTTTTTTTAATTTATTTTTTCAAGATGTCAGTATATTTTATTTTTATTTTATTTACTTAAAAAATTATTAATTTATTTTACTTTACAACATTGTACTGGTTTTGCCATACATTGACATGAATCCGCCATGGGTGTACATGTATTCCCCATCCTGAAGCCCCCTCCCAACTCCCTCCCCATCCCATCCCTCTGGGTCATCCCAGTGCACCAGCCCCAAGCACCCTGTCTCATGCATCAAACCTGGACTGGTGATCTGTTTCATATACGGTAATTTACATGTTTCAATGCCATTCTCCCATATCATCCCACCCTTGCCCTCTCCCACAGAGTCCAAAAGTCTGTTCTGTACATCTGTGTCTCTCTTGCTGTTTCGCATACAGGGTAATCGTTACCATCTTTCTAAATTCCATATATATGCGTTAGCATACTGTATTGCTGTTTTTCTTTCTGGCTTACTTCACTCTGTAAAATGGGCTCCAGTTTCATCCACCTCATTAGAACTGATTCAAATGAATTCTTTTTAATGGCTGAGTAATATTCCATGGTGTATGTGTACCACAGCTTCCTTATCCATTCGTCTGCTGATGGGCATCTAGGTTGCTTCCATGTCCTGGCTATTATAAACAGTGCTGCGATGAACATTGGGGTGCACGTGTCTCTTTCAGATCTGGTTTCCTCGGTGTGTATGCCCAGCAGTGGGATTGCTGGGTCATATGGCAGTTCTGTTTCCAGCTTTTTAAGAAATCTCCACACTGTTTTCCATAGTGGCTGTACTAATTTGCATTCCCACCAACAGTGTAAGAGGGTTCCCTTTTCTCCACACCCTCTCCAGCATTTATTGCTTGTAGACTTTTGGATAGCAGCCATCCTGACTGGCGTGTAATGGTACCTCATTGAGGTTTTGACTTGCGTTTCTCTGATAATGAGTGATGTTGAGCATCTTTTCATGTGTTTGTTAGCCATCTGTAAAAAAATGAATTAAATTTTTTACTGTGCTGGATCCTCTAGCTGTGGAGAGCTGGGGCTGCTCTCTGGCTGTTGTGTGCAGGCTTCTCACTGTGGTGCCTTCTTTTTTGTGGAGCACAGGCTCCACACGGATTTCAGTAGTTGCAGCACATGGGCTCACTAATTGTGGTTTGGGGCTTAGTCTGGGCTCTTCCTGGACCAGGGATCGAACTCATGTCCCCTATATTGGCAGGCAGATTCTTAAGCACTGGACCACGAGGAAGTCCCTCCTGGACTTTGAGGTGGTTCCAGCTGAGACTGAGCAAGGGTGTGCCACAATAGCCTGACCATTTCCCCTCAGATTGTTGTTTGTTTTTTATTTGATATTTTGACAAGTAAAAGTTTTACATTTTTATGTAGACTGATCTACTAAATTTTTTCTTTTTGCCATCTCTTCCAATATTTTTATGCCTGAAAAATCTTTCTTCATCCAGAGATTAGGCAAATCTTCAACTACATTTTCTCTTTTTGTTAATAGTTTTATTTTTTTATGTTTAATTCTTTAATCCATCTGAGATTTATTTGCTTTATGGTGTCAGGTGAAGGGTCTAGATGATGTTATTCCCAAATAGTTTTCCTACAACCATTTACTACTTGATCAAAGGCAAATAACTTAACCTCTTTCTTCTTCTTTTTTTTTTTTTTGAACATCTTGTTTCTTCTTAACCTCTTATAACTTCCATTTCCTTATTAAGAGAGTATAAGATACATCCTAACTTGAAGGGTTAGGTTGAAGAAAAAACTAAGGTCATGGATATGAAAGCATTTTATAAATACTATAGAAATGCTGTTTTTTCTAGTTGTTATGAGAAAATAACGTGTGAATGGGTGCTTGATTGTTGGTGTAGTCTTCTCCCAATGCCCTTTGAAAACAACCCCCTCAGGGCTAGCTCCGTACATTCCTACAAACCCAGGACTACTTAGACCCACAGAAAGTTTTCCTGATGCCACAGATGAGTTCAAATGTAGGCTGTCTCTAGTAAGGCCAGGTCAAGGGCACATATGTTTAGGGATGAGGTGGGAAGGGCGGGGATTGGAGTGGCAATCTATCAGGGAAGTGGCCAATGGCTTGTATGAATAGGCAGTTACTGGTGAGGGGAAGCACTTGGTTATTCTTGAAGTCTTAAGGACCACAGAGAGGGTGGGATTTCAGGAATCCCTTAAGTGATAAGAGACACATGGCTTGGCGAGATGAAAAGGAGGGTTTTCCAGGCATACTATGCTGCCTTGGAGCTGGCTCGGGGCTGGTAGAAGTTAAGCTCAGAAGGATGAGCTGGACACTGTTATCTTGGCCTGGCCACAATTTCAATTCTTCATTTAGACAAGAAGAGAGATGTCTTATTTCTCATCAGAGAGAGATGCAAAAAAAGTTTTCTGGCAGATAGAACCAATTCTTAACCACTGAGGAGAGAACAGCTATAGATCTAGTATTATAAGAAGGCTCGAAATGTAACCATTTCATTTCCAAAGCCAAATCATTTCTTGTCTTCTTCTTTCCTCTCTTTTAAAATCTACCAGTGTAATTACAATGTGTTTAACAGGGAAGGGCTGCAGAAGTTCTGAAATTTGATGAAATGCCTAAAAGAATACTACCCGTAAGAAATGGTGGAAGATAGAGAAGTGTGGAAAAAGAAAAATAAGACAAAAATATGTTCTTTGAAATTAGAAATTCTATCTCCTTCATTTTTTAGTGGTTTAGGGAGTTCAGTTCAGAGAGTATAACTTAGTGGGTGTACAATCTCTACTGGTTGGTTGAATTAGGTAGAACACAGACTAGAAAACTAGCTTTTGGTTAACCAAGAGTTAACATGGTGCTCTTGAAGAGTCATTGGTTGTGGTTGAGTTATGTAATAATGTGCACCCTGCTAAGTACACATTTCCTGTTCAGGACATGGATTTGATGGGGCCTCTTAGAAGTAGGTGACTTGGACAGTTCTTTTAGTGGGGAAAAGATGAAGATAATATGGTCTGGCTTTGGAACCTAATTTCTCATTGTTCCTCATCACAAGGCCTTTATCCTAGCCAAAAAAAGTCTATTACTGTCTAAATCTAAATAGTGCAGATTCCACCTCTGTGCCTGCATTTGTGCTGTTCCTTCAAGACCCAATTCTCACTTCTTTTGTAAAGCTGCATTGAGAACACTTCCAGCTTTCCTCCCTTTCCAGTTGTTGTTGTTTAGTTGCTAAGTTGCACCTGACTCTTGTGACCCCATGGGCTGTAGCCTGCCAGGCTCCTTTGTCCATGGGATTTCCTCAGCAAGAATTCTGGAGTGGGTTGCCATTTCCTTCTCCAGATGATCTTCCCAACCCAGGGGTTGAACCTGTGTCTCCTGCTTGGCAGGTGAATTCTTTACCACTGAGCCACCAGGGAAGCCCCCCCTTATTCCAGTAATCTTCTATCTGAATTTCTCCCTTAGCTATTGTATCTATGTGACTTATTTGGCACTCATTTACCCTCTTGTTAATTAGTGTTTTATATACATATATTTATATCTCCAAGTAGATAATATATTTCTTTTTGTCTGAGACCTAGTTTTGTATTTCCCTATTACCTTCCCCAATCACCCACCACAGTGCCCAGTACAAATGTGGTACCAAAGTTTATTTGGTAATATGATTTCAGAAGATCCCATGAAGCTCATTTCCAAGTAAATCATCACAATCTTATTCTAACTGTGATGCAAATAAGGCAGAAACAAAGGCAATGCTGGGTTTAGGCTTACCACATGGAGAATACGTTCAACAGGGAACAAAATAGTGCTGTGAGGGTTGATAAACAACTGGCCAGTGTTCCTACTCTAGAATTCTACTGCCAGAACTAGCTCCATGCATGCAAAGTGTGGGAGACAATCAGGACATTGAAGACTATGAGACAATGTAGTAAATACTATGATAGTGGCAAATACAGGGGACATGGGAGTCCAGAGAAAGGGCATTAAAATGAGGCCGGGTTAGGTTATCAAGGAAGACTTCCTGGAGAAGACAGTGCTGGACCTGAATTTAGACACCAAAGAGAAGGAGGGAGAGAGTTTTGTGCCCATCACAGTCTGAGCCAGGAAAGGGTGTTTGGGGAAATTTAAGAGAGAACTTTTCTGATATAAAGTTACTTTATAAAGAAGCATTGGGAAATCAAGGGATTTAATTACAACTGCCTCACGAGCAGGATTTGAAAAGGAGTGGGAGGCTCATGGAAACCTTAATTGCTGAGAAAAGTTAAGAGGAGAAATATGACAGAAGTAATGGGTCTGTATGTATGTCATGTCTGATTTGTCACTTTTCTAGACAGGCACTCTGCCTCCTGCCTTCTTCTCGGAGGATGAAAAGATCCTTCAGCTAGAAAGGTAAAGATACCATTTAGGATACAGAAATAGACCTGGAAATACTCCTTATTCCTTTTAGGGAAGAAAAGGTCCATCTCAGATTACCTGATTGTTAAGAAAAATAATAAGTATTTGTTCAGTGATAATAATATGTGAGGTGCCTGAAAGAGGCCTGAGTCAGGCTGAATAATTTCTTCCTTCCTCTAGAAAATAAAAAACAGCTTGCTTGGTATCTCTTCCAATTTATTCTTGTGGTTTTTCATTCCTTTGGAAGCTAGGAGGATGCTTATTTTATGGGCTTTTGTAGACCCGCCCTCCTATATTCAGGGAGGGTGCCCTTGTGTGCATTAAGCTGGATATCTAAGATTAATGCAACATGCAGGAAAACACGATAAACGAAACAGCATTAGTAACTTCTAGCCTGTAAAGTGGCGGCATGTTGAGGGCATCTGAAAAAATTGTCACTCACAGCATGATCAGAGCATAACCAACAGAGGCCAAGGCAGAGAAATGGTGAATTGGGAAGAATGGAACTGGACCCAGCCTCCTGGCTTGTCTAACACAAGGACTGCTGGAGAGAGGGCAAGATTCAACGGTGAAGTTTTTGTAACTGTTAGAGCGTAAAGTGCTGTAAGGAACAAACCTGCTTGTTAGTATGTACAAAAGAGAATCAATGTGGCTGAGAAAAGAGGAGACTATATACACAGGTAGAGGGTAGATTAGACCATTTTCAAGGTTCTGTCTTCCCTGGTGGCTCAGAGGGTAAAGAGTCTGCCTGCAGTGCAAGAGACCTGGGTTCGATCCCTGGGTCAGGAAAATCCCCTCAAGAAGGAAATGGCAACCTGTTTCAGTATTCTTGTCTGGAGAATTTCATGGACAGAGGAGCCTGGTGGCCTACAGTCCATGGGGTCACAAGGAGTGGGACACAACTGCGTGATTAACACTTTCACTTTCAAGGTTCTGCCCTACTCAGACTTTGATCTCATGACTCTGAATCAGGACTCAGTGAGATTTCTTCACAGGCCCTAACATCTCATAGACCAAGGGAATCCTTGGAGATACATATGTATATATAGTAAAATATATGTATATGTTGGGGCAAGCCAAACTCGAGTTGGGAAAGAATTTCCGGACACAGCATTTCACAAGGGAGAGAGTTCATTAAGAACAAAGAATATTATTATCTATGTTATAGGATGCTGCAAGCACAGTGGGCTGACTTCCTCACAGACCAGGGAGAGGTGATGCTTTTCATGGGTTAGTAGCCATTTTTTATAACCCTGAGACAAAGAAAACTCCTGCTGGAAGGGTAGCATTAGGTGATTGCTTAGGGCACTATAGGGTGACTACTGGAGTGGGCATTTTTGCCTAATCTGGGGTCAGAAAGTCTGCTGGTGATGATCAGGGGGCTTTTGGCAACAGTTACAAAGGGCCTCAGTCACCTTTGGAGGTGACCTTGGTTCTGGACTCTGCTTCTGTGGCCTTGGTACAAGGCCTCACACCTGTGACTCTGGGGCAGGACTCCTCTCTCTCTCTATATATATATATATATATGTGTGTGTGTGTGTGTGTGTGTGTATTTATATATATATATATGTATTTATATATGTGCTGTGCACGCTAAATCACTTCAGTTGTGTCCGACTCTGTGCGACCCTTTGGGCTATAGCCTGCCAGGCTCCTCTGTCCATGGGATTCTCCAGGCAAGAATACTGGAGTGGATTCCTGTGCCCTCCTCCAGGGGGTCATCCCAATTCAGGGATCGAACCCTCATCTTCTGCGGCTCCTACATTGCAGGCAGATTCCTTACTGTTGAGCCATTGGGGAAACCCCATATATATATGTTTTTCCCCCCATGAACTTAAGTGATTTTCATCTGTGCAGTAGTTTACAGTTTGTAGGAGCCTAATTACATACTCTCCTGGTTATCTGTTGGCACAATGATGTTGTGTAACAAACACCTGTGACATCTCAGTGACATACAACAGTAAGTATTTACGGCTCACATGTCTGGAGGTTTGCTAGGTGGCTCTGCTGATATTGTCCAGGTATATTGCTCATATAGCCAGAGATCAGCTAGCTGGCTGTCAGTTGATCTAGAATGGCCTCAGCTGTGATGACTTGGATAAGTCAGATCTGATCCATTTCTCCTATCTTCCTTCAAGCTGACCCAGGTGTGTTCTCATGGTGATGGAAGAGGTGATGCAGGAAGCTTAAGAGTAGGCAGAAACTTGCTAGGTTTCTGATAGTGCTGAAAGGAAGTCACATGGCTGACTCAGTGTCAAGGATGGGGACATGTACTTCACTCCTTTTGTTGGAGGAGTTGTATTAATACAGTCATCTGGCAAAAGGTATAGATACAGGGAAGGGGAAAGCATTGGTGAGATTACAGCAATCTACCACACAGATATTGCTTTCCTTAATCCTCACAGTGTAATCCTTTACCCTTGAAGATTGGTACTATTATCCCATCTTTATAGATTCAAAAAAAGACATCAAAGAGGTAAAACACTTTCTGAGGCCACATGACTGATCAGTAGCATCTCAGAAGCTGGAATATTGGTCTTCCTATTACAAATACAAGGCACTTTCCATTGTACTATACCATGTTTAATTAAGAGCACGAATCCCGGGAGTTTTGCCAGGAGTTCCCAAGAGGTAGATATTGGTAAAGTAACATATGTGGCTCTCAATGCTATATGAGTTAGAGAATACATACTTATTTATTCTTGTAGCCTTTTTTCTGAAATTCCCAGCAGTTGTATAAAATATTTTCACATAAAACATATCATTCCAAAGAATTCACTAGTTATCTAAAAATTTGTTTATTTTTGACTAGGTAGATACTTAGTGTATTTGTCAGAGTAGGCTAAATGTTGTGCCTCAGTTCAGTTCAGTTGCTCAGTCGTGTCTGACTCTTTATGACCCCATGAACCGCAGCACACCAGGCCTCTCTGTCCATCACCAACTCCCAGAGTCCACCCAAACCCATGACCATTGAGTCGGTGATGCCATCCAACCATCTCATCCTCTGTTGTCCCCTTCTCCTCCTGTCTTTAATCTTTCCCAACATCAGTGACTTTTCAAATGAGTCAGTTCTTCACATCAGGTGGCCAAAGTATTGGAGTTTCAGCTTCAACATCAGTCCTCCCAATGAACACCCAGGACTGATCTCCTTTAGGATGGACTGGTTGGATCTCCTTGCAGTCCAAGGGACTCTCAACAGTCTTCTCCAACACCACAGTTCAAAAGCATCAATTCTTCAGCACTCAGCTTTCTTTATAGTCCAACTCTCACATCTGTACATGACCAGTGGAAAAACCATAGCCTTGACTAGACAGACCTTTGTTGGCAAACTAATGTCTCTGTTTTTTAATATGCTGTCGAGGTTGGTCATAACTTTCCTTCCAAGGAGTAAGCGTCTTTTAATTTCATGGCTGCAGTCACCATCTGCAGTGATTTTGGAGCCCAGAAAAATAAAGTCTTTCACTGTTTCCACTGTTTCCCCATCTATTTGCCATGAAGTGATGGGACGGGATGCCATGATCTTAGTTTTCTGAATGTTGAGTTTTAAGCCAACCTTTTTGCTCTCCTCTTTCACTTTCGTCAAGAGGTTCTTTAGTTCCTCTTCACTTTCTGCCATAAGGGTGGTGTCATATCTGAGGTTATTGATATTTCTCTTGGCAATCTTGATTCCAGCTTGTGCTTCCTCCAGCCCAGCATTTCTCATGATGTACTCTGCATATAAGTTAAATAAGCAGGGTGACAATATACAGCCTTGATGTACTCCTTTTCCTCTTTGGAAACAGTCTGTTGTTCCATGTTCAGTTCTAACTGTTGCTTCCTGACCTGCATATAGATTTCACAAGAGGTGGGTCAGGTGGTCTGGTATGCCCATCTCTTTCAGAATTT
Organism: Odocoileus virginianus; assembly: GCF_023699985.2. NCBI lineage: Eukaryota > Metazoa > Chordata > Mammalia > Artiodactyla > Cervidae > Odocoileus > Odocoileus virginianus. The sequence goes on along the minus strand of NC_069678.1, from coordinate 23,014,527 downwards.
TCCACAGTTTGTTGTGATCCATACAGTCAAAGGCTTGGCATAGTCAATAAAGCAGAAATAGATATTTTTCTGGAACTCTCTTGCTTTTTGATGATCCAGCAAATGTTAGCAATCTGGTTCCTCTGCCAGATTGAATATCTGGAAGTTCACGGTTCACATGTTGCTGAAGCCTGGCTTGGAGAATTTTGAGCATTACTTTACTAGTGTGTGAGATGAGTGCAATTGTGCAGTAGTTTGAGCATTTTTTGGCATTGCCTTTCTTTGGGATTGGAATGAAAACTGACCTTTTCCAGTCCTGTGGCCACTGCTGAGTTTTCCAAATTTGCTGGCATATTGAGTGCAGCACTTTCACAGCATCATCTTTCAGGATTTGAAATAGCTCAACTGGAATTCCATCACCTCCACTCGCTTTGTTCATAGTGATGCTTCCTAAGGCCCACTTGACTTCACATTCCAGGATGTCTGGCTCTAGCTGAGTGTGAGTGATCACACCATCATGATTCTCTGGGTCATGAAGATCTTTTTTGTACAGTTCTTCTGTCTATTCTTGCCACCACTTCTTAATATCTTCTGCTTCTGTTAGGTCCATACAACTTCTGTCCTTTATTGAGCCCATCTTTGCATGAAATATTCTCTTGGTATCTAATTTTCTTGAAGAGTTCTCTAGTCTTTCCCATTCTATTGTTTTCCTCTATTTCTTTGCATTGATTGCTGAGGAAGACTTTCTTATCTCTCCTTGCTATTCTTTGGAACTCTGCATTCAGTTGAGAATATCTTTCCTTTTCTCCTTTGCTTTTCACTTCTCTTCTTTTCACAGCTATTTGTAAGGCCTCCTCAAACAGCCATTTTGCTTTTTTGCATTTCTTTTTCTTGGGGATGGTCTTGATTCCTATCTCCTGTACAATGTCACAAACCTCCATCCATAGTTCATCAGGCACTCTGTCTATCAGATCTAGTCCCTTAAATCTACTTTTCACTTATACTTTATAGTCATAAGGGATTTGATTTAGGTCATACCTGAATGGTCTAGTGGTTTTCCCTACTTTCTTCAATTTAAGTCTGAATTTGGCAATAAGGAGTTCACGATCTGAGCCACAGTCAGCTCCTGGTCTTGTTTTTGCTGACTGTATAGAGCTTCTCCATCTTTGGCTGCAAAGAATATAATCAGTCTGAATGCTGTGCCTAAATACTCCTAAATCTTAGTGATGGAGAATGATAAAAATTTATCTCTTACTCATATCGGCCAGAACTCAGGCACATGGCCAAACCTAATAGCAAGTGAGACTGGAAAATGTAGTTTAGCTCTGTGGAGAAAAGGAGAGATTGATAAAAACTTAGTAAAATCCAAAGGAAAGGACCATAGGTAGCATAGATAAGTTTGCAAGTAGACTAGGAGGTATGTTTCAGGTAATAGAAGATACAGGACAAAAGAAGATGGAAGAGAAAGCCTGTAATGCTATCCAAGGAAATTGTAGACCTGTAAGAAATGTTAAAGGAAGTTCTTTTGGTATCAATTAAAATGATTCCAGATAGAGTCTTGGATCTACACAAAGAAGCAAAGAAAACGGCTGAAAATGGAATAAATGAAGATAAATTTACATGCATTATTTCTTAAAATATTTTTCTGCCTTGCTTTCTCTTCTCCCTCAGTTCAGTTCAGTCAGTTCAGTGATTCAGTCGTGTCTGACTCTTTGCGACTCCAGGGACTACAGCACGCCAGGCCTCCCTGTCCATCACCAACTTCTGGAGCTTACTCAAACTCATGTCCATTGAGTCAGTGATGCCATCCAATCATGTCATCTTCTGTCATCCCCTTCTCCTCCTGCCCTCAATCTTTCCCAAAATCAGGGTCTTTTCAAATGAGTCAGTTTTTCCTATCAGGTGGCCAAAGTATTGGAGTTTCAGCTTCAGCAACAGTCCTTCCAAAGAAAACCCAGGACTGATCTCCTTTAGGATGGACTGGTTGGATCTCCTTGCAGTCTAAGGGGCTCTCAAGAGTCTTCTCTGACACCACAGTTCAAAGGCATCAATTCTTCGGCCCTCAGCTTTCTTTATAGTCCAACTCTCACATCCATACATGACTACTGGAAAAACCATAGCTTTGACTAGACAGACCTTTGTTTGCAAAGTAATGTCTCTGCTTTTTAATATGCTGTCTAGGTTTGGCATAGCTTTTCTTCCAAGAAGCAAGTGTCTTTTAATTTCATGGCTGTAGTCACCATCTGCAGTGATTTTGGAGCTCCCCAAAATAAAGTCTTTCACTGTTTCCACGGTTTCCCGTCTAATTGCCATGAAGTGATGGGACTGAATGCCATGATCTTAGTTTTCTGAATGTTGAGTTTTAAGCCAACTTTTTCACTCTCCTCTTTCACTTTCATCAAGAGGCTCTTTAGTTCTTTGCTTTCTGCCACAAGGGTGGTATCATCTGCATATCTGAGGTTATTGATTTTTCCTGGCAATCTTGATTCCAGCTTGTGCTTCATCCAGCCTGGCATTTTGCTTGATGTACTCTGCATGTAAATTAAATCAGCAGGGTGACAATATACAGTCTTGACGTACTCCTTTTCCTATTTGGAACCAGTCTGTTGTTCCATGTCCAGTTCTAACTGTTGCTTCTTGACCTGCATACAGATTTCTTAGGAGGCAGATAAGGTGGTCTGGTATTCCCATCTCTTTCAGAATTTTCCACAGTTTGTTGTGATCCACACAGTCAAAGACTTTGGCATAGTCAATAAAGCAGAAGTAGATGTTTTTCTGAAGTTCTCTTGGTTTTTCGATGATCCAGTGGGACTGAATTGGCAAATTGTTAATTTGATGTCTGGTTCCTCTCCCTTTTCTAAATCCAGTTTGAACATATTCAAGTTCATGGTTCATGTCCTGCTGAAGCCTTATTCTCCTGGGATTCCAATTACATGCATATCATACTGATACTGTCTCACAGTTCTTAGGTGCTCTATTCTGTTTTTTGTTTTTAACCCATTCTTTTATTTTTTTCTCTCTTGGATTTCAGCTTTTGTTGTTTCTATTGATCTATCTTCAAATTCACTTATTCTTTCCTTGACTATTTAAAGTCTGTTTATGAGCCCAGAGGCATTTATTTGTGCTATTGTGTTTTCCATTTCTAGCATTTCCATTTGATTCTTCCTTACACTTTTTCTCTTTATAGAAATTACTCATCTCATCGTGTATATTTCCCAGCTTTTCCACTAGAGCCTTTCAATAGTTTAATATGTTTAATAATAAACATAGTTGTTTTAAATTCCCTGTTTGATAATTCTGACATTTGTGTCATAGCTGAGTGTAGCTATGACAGTAAAAATCTGATTTTGTTGATTGTCTTGCCTCTTGACAACGTTTTTCTTTTGTCTTTGAATGTCTTGTAATTTTTTTATGAAATCCAGACATCTTGTGTAGGGTGGTAGAGACTGCGTTAAATAGTTGTTACATTTAGAAATGCGCATGCCTTTTCTTAGGCTTCCTGGGTGGTGCAGTGGTAAAGACTCTACCTGTCAATGCAGGAGACCCAAGAGTTGTGGGTTTGATCCCTGGGTCAGGAAGATATCCTGGAATAGGAAATGGCAACCTGCTCCAGTAATCCTTGCCTGGAAAATTCCATGGACAGAGAAGCCTGGTGAGCTACAGTCCATGTGCTCACAAAGAGTCAGACAGAACTGAGCACACACTTGTGCCTTTTCTCATTCTTAGCATTTAATGTGGGGAACTGAGTCAGCCTACTTAAAAGCTGAACCAGTCTGGGATGTTGTTGCGATGGTCACCATCAGTCCAAAAGCTCCAGTGTATCTTGTGTTTAGGTGGGGAGCTGGTCTGCTGGAAGGCTTGCTGCCCCAGTGTCTGCTCTGCCCTCAGCTTCAGGTGCCGCCTTTGCACTGTGCTTCAGTGGGGGCCTCGCCCCCTGCTTTCTACTTCCCTCAGCAGTAGACTACGGTCACCGGTTACCCAGCCTGGGACAGCGGAAAGCATCCTCTGTGTTCTGATTAAGTCTCAGCTGTAAGCAGGCATTGTGTCTCTGGGTGCTGGGGGCGGTGCTTTCTCAGGTCATCCTTTACCTTCAGCTGCAGGCCTGGGCCCAGCATGTATTCTTGCTCCCTGCTATGGCTAGAAAATTGGTTCTGTCCTCGCCACACCCCTTCTCCCAGCCGCAATGGCTTTTTCACCATGCCCTAAGAGTGATAGGATGTGTGGCTCTTTGGCCAGTGTTGAAGGCTTTGTGTTCAGTAGGAGAAACAGAGGATGAGGATCCAGGTGGAGCTTCAAGTGTCTCCCATGGCGGCTGCGCCCCTTTCTCCCAAGCCTGCAGCATGTCTGTATGTGAGTCGCTCAGTCGTGTCCGACTCTTTGCAATCCTGTGGACTGTAGCCTGCCAGGTTCCTCTGTCCATGGAATTTCCCAGATAAGAATACTGGAGTGGGTTGCCATTCCCTTCTGCAGGGGATCTTTCTGACCCAGGAATCGAACTTGGGTCTCCTATAGTGCCGGCAGACGCTTTACCATCTGAACCACTATGACAGCCTGCAGCACATGGGACGCTCTTTCAGGATTCTTGTCTTGCTTTAATCTTTCTTGGGTGTACCTGGCAAGGTCTATGGAGAAAAGCCTGTGAGAGTGTGTATAATTCTCCTTTGTCTGTGTCTCCAGTGGTTCTGCATTTCTTGCCAGCCTAAACTCAGCCTTTAGCAACTTGTTGAAAGTTTTAGTTGAATTATTCTTATCTGGGTCTAGTGACATTTGCTCCAGATTACAGAGTGCTCATGTTTGTCTCTCTGGGGAGGTGCCTGTAAGTTTACATAAATTCTGTGTTAGTTGGTTTCTCTTCAGTTTCAGCTCTCTGCTGGGTTCAAGAGAACTTGTGGATTTGTAGACTGTCCAACTTTTTTTTTTTTTTGGTGTGAGGGTATGAGTAATATTTTTTCCAGTTAACTGGAAAGCTAACATGTACTTCTTAAAAATATGATTTAGCAATTCTTCCGTTTTATGAAAGCATAGAACATTATTTCTCTTAGTGTCATTCTCAGACCATTTGTATCAGAATGGTAAGCTTGTTAAAAATGCTGATTCTAAAGCCAAACTCCAGGCTTATAAATCTGAAGATGTAAGGGGTTATCAAGCTCTCCAGGTAATGTTTATGCATCTTAAGTTTGAAAATTGTTGGATTTAATGTCAGCAGTTAAGATCCATTAGCACTTTTGATGTATCAGGCATTTTTTCGAAGACTGTCCTATTTAAATCTCACAGCAAGCCTATGACATGGGAACTTTGATCATCCTCTTTCCAGACCATGCTACTGGATCTCAAAGAGATAATTAACTTGAGCCTGGTAGCACAGTTGGGATGTGGCAGGGGCCACATTCAAACTCAGGTGGACTGAGTCCAAAGTCCGAGATCTTTTAAAAATTGATATAATTCACATCTCCATCTTATATTTACAACCAGTGGTTTTAGTATATTCACAAGATTGTGTAACCATCACTGCTATCTAGTTCTACCTTTTATTTTCATCACTCCCCAAAGAAACCCCATACCTACTAACAGTCACGCCCCACGTCCCCTCTCCCTTTAGTCTCTGGCAACTGCTAATTTACTTCTTGTCTCTATGGATTTGTCTATTTGGGACATTTCATGTAAATTCAATCATACACTATCTGGCCTTTGTGTCTGTCCTTTTTTCACATGGTAATATCAGAGATATTAACCACTAAGTCAGAAACTTAGAAACGGGCTTGTTATCTGCTTAGACAACAACCAAGCACCAGCTTGCTTGTGCAGGAGACAGGATAATCATGAAAACAAAGCAGGCATTCTATTCAATTTAATAAAGATTTATTGAAGACCGATGGTGCGCTGGGTCACACTGTGCCCCTCGAGGGGTGGATTCTCGCGTGGAGCAGAGTTTCTGAGCTGCGGTTTGGAATCGGGAGCGGAGGTCCACTGCCGAGCCCTTCAGCTCAGGGGGCTATCCACATCCCATTCCCGCCCCAGGTCGGCCACATTCCCCGCCAGGCTCCTCGCTTCCCGCGGGAGGAAGCGGGAGGCCGAGACGCGCCCAGGCTGGGAGAGAAGGGAAGGGAGGGGGCAATGGCAATAGAACCAGCAGCCGGTCCGGAGCGCCACGGAGCGCAGAGGCGCCAGAGCTCCGCGGCCGGCGAGCCCGTCCCAAGCCTGGAGGGCCAACTGCCAGAGGGGGCGCTGCTGAGCACGGACGGCCACAGCGCGGGCTGGGGCGCGTATTCTAACACGTACATGCGGAATCTAGAAAAATGGTACCGAAGCATTTACTTACAGGGCAACCATGGAGAAACAGAGAGAGAGAATAGACTCATGGACATTGGGAGAGGGGAGGAGAGGGCGAGATGTATGGAAAGAGTAACGTGGAAACTTATGTTACCATTTGGAAAATAGATAGCCAAGGGCCATTTGCTGTGTGGCTCAGGAAACTCGAGTCAGGGGCTCTGCATCATCCTAGACGAGTGGGCTGGGGAGGGAGATGGAGGGAGCTTCACAAGGGAGGGGATGTATGTCTACCCAGGGCTGGAAGAAGCACAAGCTGCAATCAAGATTGCCGGGAGAAATATCAACAACCTCAGATAGGCAGATGACACCACCCTCATGGCAGAGAGTGAAGAGGAACTAAAAAGCTTCTTGGTGAGAGTGAAAGAGGAGAGTGAAAAAGTTGGCTTAAAGCTCAACATTCAGAAAACTAAGATCATGGCATCTGGTCCCATCACTTCATGGGAAATAGATGGGGAAACAGTGGAAACAATGTCAGACTTTATTTTTTGGGTCTCCAAAATCACTACAGATGGTGATTGCAACCATGAAATTAAAAGACGCTTATTCCTTGGAAGGAAAGTTATGACTCATCTAGATAGCATATTAAAAAACAGAGACATTACTTTGCCGACTAAGGTCCGTCTAGTCAAGGCTGTAGTTTTTCCAGTGGTCATGTATGGATGTGAGAGTTGGACTGTGAAGAAAGCTGAGCGCCAAAAAATTGATGCTTTTGAACTGTGGTGTTGGAGAAGACTCTTGAGAGTCCCTTGGACTGCAAGGAGATCCAACCAGTCCATCCTAAAGGAGATCAGTCCTGGGTGTTCATTGGAAGGACTGATCCTGAAGCTGAAACTCCAATACTTTGGCCACCTGATGAGAAGAGTTGACTCACTGGAAAAGACCCTGATGCTTGGAGGGATTGGGGGCAGGAGAGAAGGGGATGACAGAGGATGAGATGGCTGGATGGCATCACCAACTCGATGGACATGAGTTTGAGTAAACTCCGGGAGTTGGTGATGGACAGGGAGGGCTGGCGTGCTGCGGTTCATGGGGTCGCAAAGAGTCGGACACGACTGAGCAACTGAACTGAACTGATGGCTGATTCATGTTGAGGTTTGACAGAAAACAACAAAATTCTGTAAAGCAATTATCCTTCAATAAAAAATAAATTTAAAAAAATGGGAAACTAAAAAAAAAATAAAAAGAGAAGGATTCCCGCTCAATCTCAAATTCCCCAAACCTCAAGAGGGAGTGGAGCAGCCAAAGAAGTACTTCTCTTAGGGAAACTTGGGCAGGCATCCTTACACCGAGGCTTTTGTCCCTGGTGATGTTGGACTATGGACCATGGGTCATGGCCAAACGTCAGGTGTATGAGTGAAGCCATGGTTTCTTTCCCTTCAGAAATGATGATTCGGTCGTGAGGCAACACTTTACAAGGCAATGCAAACATTCCTGGATTTGCTTTGTTTACTAAATGTGAAGTAAAGTGAGTTTTTAAAAACACACACACACACACACACAACAAACTTATAGAGTATTTTCTATGAGCAAAGCATAGGGCTGGATAGTCCTACTTCTGGTACATATCAGAATTACCCTTAGAGTGATATACAAATAGATGTCTGGATTTCACTCCCCAGAAAATCTGATTCTGGGGTCTGAACCAGGCCCCATAGCCTATGTTTCTAATAGGCACTCTCAGATGAGGATGATATAACTGGTTAGGGACAGGCTGGTAAGCACAGCTGGAGGATGCTTCTCAAGTTTTAATGTGCATATGAATCACTTGAGGATCTTGTTAAAATTCAGAATCCAATTCATCCATCAGGCCTGGGATGGGGTCAGAGAGTCTGCATTTCTAATCCCCTCTCAGGTGGTGCTAACCTGTTCTTCTGGGGACCACTTTTTGTGTGGCAAGGTTGTAGGGGATATAAGATCAAGGATAAAAAGCCCTGGTTTCCCCATAAGAGCTTATGGTAGCCCGCAGAGAAACCTGTGTACAGCTGAATCTAAGTCAAGGAGAAGTAGGCTGTCTGGATAAAGACCCAAATAATGCAGTGGGTGAAGAACCCTCCCTCCTGTCCTTCATTGCATGTTCATAAGGAGACATCAGATAAAACGGTGTGTGCAAGATAAGGAAGTGCATTACATATCTGACACATATTTCCATCCCAAATGCTTATTGACGCGAAAAAGGTAAGCCCTAATTTTCCAGAAAATTCACTGATGTGGAAAACCTCATTTCCTGATAATGCTGGGTAAATCTGTGTTTGTAGGGAGCTCCATATGTTGTCAGTGCTCATGAATTGTTCAGTTTTATTATCCTCATTAACAGGGATAATGCTTGCTTTTTAACAACCATGATCACCATCTGGAGTCTGGAAAACCATAGTCTGAGGCTCAGGTAGAAAGAGGAAACTGTCCTTACTGAGTCCCAGCCCAATTATTTCCCCACTGCCCCAGCCCTGTTTGTGTCCATTTGCTTGGATGCCAGGCACATTAAAACCACACAGACAGATGCGGTGTTAGTTCTGGTTCGAGAGAAAACAGAAGCCAAGCAAAACAGAGCAAAACTCAGAGAGGGCAGGGAACATTGGCTCTGACTTTACTGTTTAATCTCATTCTAATCTGAACAAATGTTCATGAAGCAGCTTTCCACGTGTGTTCCCCTCACAGCCTTGGTGACCCCTAACTTTGCTGTTGGCAATGTGACAAGTGGACTGATGTGTTAGTCGCTGCTCTTCCAGCTCTTGGGGTGAATGGGGTTTGAGTCTCTAAGTGTCTTCTCTTTGTTGCTTCGCAGAGAAGGATTGCCTTGTTAGGAGGAGGTGGATAGACTGCCAGAGTGCCTGGTAACCATAGCAACCACATATGCCTGCCCTGGTGGGCGCTTTAAGATGCCTCTCCAGACCTTTTCCAGACCTATCTTTTCAAGCTCTCTTAGCCTGTAACAAAGCAGCATTCTGAGACCATCTCAGCCCTAACAGGTAGGAGCAGCTCCGGAGTACTGACCTGCCTGCTTTTTCCTGGTACCTATATAATCAGCAACTCGTGGGGTAAGCAGTTCTTCCCACCTGGAAGAACTGGGAAAGGGATGAGGACAACAGAAGCAAAAGCTCACTAAAGAAGTAAGAGACCTACTTTAATCACTAAAATCAGAAGAAAATGCAATGCTCATATTCAAGAATCACTCAAGCCATTGTAAGCAGTTATGCCTAAAAGGTTGCTCAGGGATGGCAGGCAGTTTAGTCAGAGAGAATTTTCTGGAGAAGGCAAGCTTCCAGCAGGATTCTGAGGGTGGAAAGGGGCAAAGCTTGATGGTGGTGAAAAAGGGGGATGTTAATAGCTCCTTTAGGGAGGTTATGTGTTTTTCCAGGGGCATGGAAGGGGGTACTGTGAGGCAGAGTGCATGGAACAGGGCATTGGCAGCTACATGGCTGAGGTTTGCAGCCCTAACCCATCATCAGAAACTTGGCTGATTCCAGTGTAGGCAGACAACAAAACAGAAACCAGACTTCCCCAGGTTCCCTTGACTTTGCAGCCTTTCTTCCGTGTACGGTTTCCATGTACTCTCCCTGGCAGCCTCTGCTTTGCATGTAACTTCTAAAACACCAGAGCCTTTCCATCAATTGGTGCCAGATTGAAAAGAGGTTGAGGCCAGATATTGACTTTGCATTAATGGTTAAGGTGCTATTGGGGGTCAGCCAGATGAATTGTGGTTTCTTGACCATTTATCTGCCAACATGTAAACACAGTGAATCTTTACACTAAAGAAGTGGGGGGATGTGAGTTCTAGCTAACTTTCACTTCCCCTCCCCCTGCCATTTCCTACAAATGTGGGTTTACTCTTGGTGTGGAGCAAACTGTTGTGCCTTAAGTATAAGGAATGTTTTACTGCCGAGGGCACACATAGTGATGTTTCCAGCCCCAGGTACTATAAGCTGGAAGATAGAATTATGCAGTCTGGTTTGCACTATTTATTCTCTGGGGGAGGCACTTATCACATTAGGCCTACCTCATATTGCATTTGATCCTGATTGGGTGAGATAACAGTCCTGTCCTCTCTAAGTGGAAGGGGACTGTGATACTTTCTTATGGATCCTATGTAACTGTCCTGTTACTTATTGGGTGACTTTAAACATGTCAGTCAGCATCTGTAGGCTCTGGTTTCCTCAGCTCTAAAATGAGAGGAGTGGGGGTGGAGGGAATTAGACTAGATGATAATTAACCTCTTGTCTAGTCCTAATTTTTGTGACTTTCCTGGGTGCTGGGCAAGTTCTAATCATAGAAAAGCTTGTGAGCCCTTTCAGTCATAGGTATTAGCTCCATCCTCTGTGGCTCTGGGTAAAATGTGATATAAAATTTTTGGGAGGGACCATGAGCACATGTCTAGCTGCATCCCCAGGATGTGCAAGGCCCCAGAGTACCCAAGACCTAGCCTCTGAGAGGCAGCAAAGGAGTCCCCTGAGAGCAAGGAAAATTTATATCAGATAAAGTATTGCTATGTAAAGGGAACTCTAAAATAACTGTCTTAAAGCGTGGTTCTCCAACGTTCCTGGACCAGTAACATCAGCATCATTTGGGTGTCTTTTAGAAATGCAAATTCTTAGGACTCAACTCTACCTGAAGAATCAGAAACTGGGGCCAACAATCTATGGTCCAACAAGGTCTTGGGGGTGATTCTGATGCCTGCTGAATTTTAATAACCCCTAACCCATAACACACAAAGATGATTCTATCATGGAAAAAAGAGTCTGGAGGAATTCCACCCTGGGCTAATAGAATGTCACCAGAAACACAAACTGATCATTCACCTGCTTTACCAGACTTGGCTCAGAATCACTTTGGCTTTTCTCAAAAAATAACTACTACTCTCAAAAAAGCCCAATGGCCGTTATGGACATTTAATATAATTCGGTTCATCTATTGAAAAGAATTCCCACTGTGAATTCTAAAAATATTTTGAGCAATGACACCATTGTTGGACTAAAGGCTTGCTAAGTTCAGATGTCACTCACAAAGATATAGTCTTTAGTGTGTTTATTGAAAATTTAACCTCATTAATTCACAGTCATATGTCTTAATAATACAATGACATGATAAGACTGTATCTTATAGTCCTTCAGTATTCCCCTCATGACAGATTGCTGATGACCAAGTAAGCTTTCAGTAAACAATGATTGAATTAAACTGATGACTTCATAAGAGACTGAGCCAATACACAATTTGGGAAAGATGAGATCGAGAATCATACTCTTACCTGGGTAACTGACGCAGTGTAGACAGCAATTCAAGATACTTAGACTCTCAAGCATTTGGTTCTCGGTGGTAGATTTTTTTGAATAATGGCTTGAATTGTGTTGATTTGAGCAGTGCACTGGGAGGTTTTTTAAATTTACTTTTAACTGGAGGAAAATTGTTACAGTGTTGTGTTGGTTCCTGTTGCCCCACAACGTGAATCAGCCATGTGCTGTGCTTAGTCGCTCAGTCGCCTCCGACTTTTGCAATCCCGTGGACCGTAGCCCACCAGGCTCCTCTGTCCATGGATTCTCCAGGCAAGAATGCTGGAGTGGTTTGCTCTGTCCTCCTCCAGGAGATCTTCCCAACCCAGGGATTGAACCCAGGTCTCCTGCATTGCAGGTGGATTCTTTACTGTCATTTCCCCTCTCTATAGAGCCTCCCTCCCCTCTCCCCATCCCACCTCCCTAGGTCATCACAGAGCACCAGGCTGGGCTCCCTGTGTTATATAGCAACTTCTCACCAGCTATTTATTTCACACAGGATTGTGTATATATGTCACTGCTACTTTCTGCATTTGTCTCCTTCTCTCACTGCATCTACAAGTCCATTTTCTACATCTGCATCTCCGTTCCTTCCCTGCAAATAGGTTCATCAGTACCATTTTCTAGATTCCATCTATATTCATTGATATACAATATTGTTTTTCTCTTTCTGACTTGTTTCACTCTGTGTAACGAGCTCTGGGTTCAAGCACCTCGCTAGAACTGACTCAGATGTGCTTGTTTTTATGGCTGAGTAGTATTCCATTGTGTACATATACCACGTCTTCTGTATCTGTTCATTTGTCACTGGACATTTAGGTTGCATCCATGTCCTAGCTATTGTAAATAGTACTGTGATGAACATCGGGGTACATTTGTCTTTTAGAATTGTGGCTTCCTCAGGGTATATGCCCAGTAGTGGGATTGTTGGGTCATATGGTAGATTTATTCCTAGTTTTCAAAGGAGTCTCCATACTGTTCTCCATAATGGCTGTGTCAGTTTACATTCCCACCAGTAGTGTAGGAGGGTTCCATTTTCTCCACATCCTCTCCAGCATTGATTGTAGATTTTTCAACGATGGCCATTCTATCCAGTGTGAGGTGATACCTCATTGTACTTTTGATTTGCATTTCTCTAATAATTAGTGATGTTGAGCATCTTTTCATGTGTTTATTTGGCATCTGTATGTCTTTTTTGAGAAATATCTGTTTAGATCTTCTGTCCATTTTTTAGATTGGGCTGCTTGTTTTTCTGATATTGAGCTGTATAAGCTGCTTATATATTTTGGAGATAGTTCTTTGAAGGTCATTTCATTTGCAATTATTTTTTCCCATTCTGAGGGTTGCCTTTTAATCTTGTTTATTGTTTCCTTTGCTGTGAAAAAGCTTTTAAGTTTAATTAGGTCCCAGTTGTTTATTTTTGTTTTTATTTCCATCACTCTAGAAGGTGGGTCAAAGAGGATCTTGCTGTGATTTATGTCAAAGACTTATGTTGCCTATGTTTTCCTCTAAGAGCTGTATAGTTTCTGGCCTTACGTTTAGGTCTATAATCCATTTTGAGTTTATTTTTATGTGTGGTGTTAGCAAGTGTTCTAGTTTCATTCTTTTACAAGCAGCTGTCCGGTTTTCCCAGCACCACTGATTGAAGAGATTGTCTTTTCTCCATTGTATATTCTTGACTCCTTTGTCAAAAATAAGGTACCCATGTGCTTAGTTGCTCAGTCATGTCTGACTCTTTGAGACCCCATGAACAGTAGGCTGCCAGGCTCCTCTGTCCATGGGGATTCTCCAGGCAAGAATACTGGAGTGGGTTGCCATGCCCTCCTCCAGGGGATCTTCTCAACCCAGATCTTCTGCATTGCAGGTGGATTCTTTACCATCTGAGCCACCAGGGAAGCCCAGGGTATCCACAGGTGCATTTATCTTTGGACTTTCTTGTTCCATTTGTCTATGTTTCTGTTTTTGAGCCAGTACCATACTCTCTTGATGATTGTAGCTTTGTAGTATAGTCTGAAGTCAGGAAGGTAGATTCCTCCAGCTCCTTTTTTTTGTTTCTCAGGATTGCTTTGGCTGTTTGGGGTCTTTAGTATTTAAATACAAATTGTGAAACTTTTTGTTCTAGTGAGCTTTTTGTTCTGTGAAAAATGCCATTGGTAGTTTGATAGAGATTGCATTGACTCTGTAGCTTTGGGTAGTATAGTCATTTTCACCATATTGATTCTTCCAGTCCAAAAGCATGGTATATCTCTTCATCTGTTTGTGTCATCTTTGATTTCTTCCATCAGTGTGAGGCCCAAATTTTAATCCTAGCCCTGTCTCTAGAAGAAGACAAGTCAAGTAACTCATTTTGTATCTTGTTTTCCTTGCCATATGGACAAGGAGGTTTTACAAATACAAAAATTGGACAAGGGGAGCTCAGTCATGAATTTCTGTTTCTGCTCCTGAATATGTATGCAGGACTTTCCCTTAGGAGAGATGGGCATGTCAAGTACCTATCCTCAACCTCAAAGTTCATCAGATTAAACTGTTTTCCATCAGTCTGTGTGACTCTGTGGATGGGAGAATTGTGGGGTGAGTCTGAGGACAGAGAAGGACACAGTTTTCATTTCTAACCTAACTGAGAAGTCTTGGTGGTTTAGAAAATTGAAATTCCTTTCTTTCATTTTCACATATAGTTGTGGTTTCTGCAAGAAAATATCAATGTTTCTGACCAATTCTTAATTCACAAAAACTGGAAAAAATCATGCCTATTTGCTTAGCCCCTCTACCTATGGAGCAGACTAGAGGAAACTTGTTGGTGCAAGCAGATAGCAAAGTCATTTCTAGATCAGACCTCCTGACTGTTGACAAGCAATCAAACCAATAACCTTTAGTGAGTTCCTCCAGACAATTACAAGACTGGTGTAGCTGACACTGCAGATGGTCTACCCAGCATTCATGCCCTCTTTTTCTCAAGGGACAGAAATTTTTCACTGAGGGCAGCAATGTGCCCAGTTAAATACATTTTTAAGCTTCCCTTGCACCTATGTATACAGCCTTGTGACCATGCCCTAGTCATTGAAGTCCAAATGTAACCTTTGCATGTATCTCCAAGAGGGCTATTTAAAGGTAGCTGATTCAGCTGAGCCATGTGCCCATTTTTCATTTCTTGCCCTTTACCCTCCTGCTGCCTGGAGTTTCATGTGGAATCTGATGCTTCAGTGGTCATCCTGGACCCTAAGTGTGGAAGCCACCCACTGCGGATGATAGAGCAGGAAGCTGGAAGGAATCTTAGTTCTTGTTGATTTCATATCAGTCCTAGCCTGCCCCCTCACAGGCCTCTTATGTGGGAGAATAACTTTTTGTGTGTGTTTAAGTCTCAGTTATTTGTAGCTTTCCATTATATGCTGCATATCTAATCCCAGTTGATAAGGTGTTCCCTTTTGTCAAGAAACTTCATATCTCCTGATGCAGTGTAGTCTGGCTTGGTCAGGTGCATACATGTCCCTACCACAGAGTTTATCACTCTCGGGGCACAGTCACAGAGGATTGGAGCTGATGCCTGGGGCTATAAAAGGGCTCAGTGAGTATTTTGATGATGAATGAGACATCGTTAGCACTCATGAGATGTTAATGATGACCTGATTAAATTTCTCCTATCGCACCTGGCCCTCTACATGTTGGGTCCCAGTTTAGTTTCTGGTACATGTGAAATGGAGAATTTAGAACAATTCCAGAGGTTATTCTGGGGCCTGGAAGGAAATCTTGGACCACAGAATCAACAACTCTGCCTTAAGCATTGAGGTAAGACTACATGGGTGATAATCTCTCAGAAGTGATTCTTTACTTGTCTGGATTTCAACTGCAGAATGTAGCCCTAGGAACTCAGTTCAGACTTGGCTCTTAGGGTCTGTGTGTTCCTTTGCACATACACAGGAAGTTTTAATTTGTTGCACCATGCTCAATTAAGTTGACCATGGGTCCCAGCTTATAATTCCAACTAAGCACAAGGTGGTTTTTTCCCTTTAATTTACATGCACTAAAATTCACATTTTTGGAGTATAAGGTTCTATAGATTGTAAAACATGTGTAGAGTCTTATAACAAGCACCATAAAAAGGATACAAAACAATTCCAACATTTCTGTGAATTCCTGAGTTACATATAATTTTTGTAAAACAGCTTTTAAATATCTTTTATTGAGATATATCACTTACCATACATTTAAAGTGTGCAATGTAATGTTTTTTCACAGATTTGTGCAACTATCCCTAGTCAATTTTAGAACATTTTCATAACCACAAAGAGACTTCCCTTTACCCTTTGGCTATCATCCACCTATCCTTCCATCCTATCAGTTGCTTCAGTTGTGTCCAACTCTATGCGAACCTATAGACTATATAGCCTGCTAGTCTCCCCTGTCCGTGGGATTATCCAAGGCAAGAATACTGGAATGGGTTGCTATGCTCTCCTCCAGGGGATCTTCCCCATCCAGGGAACGAACCTGTGGTGTTTCCTGCATCTTCTGCCTTGCACGTGAATTCTTTATCACTGAGCCACTAGGGAAGCCCTGTTCCAGCCTTAAGCACCAATTAATCTACATTCTGTCTTTATAGGTTTGCCTGTTCTGGAAATTTCATATAAATGGAATTATATGACATGTGGTCTTTTGTGACTGGCTTTTGCCTCTTAGCATACTGTTTTTAAGTCTTGCCCACACTGTGGTATATATCACTACTTCAGTCCTCTTTATGGCCAAATAGTATTCCATTATGTGGAAATACCACGTTTTGTATATCCATTCACTAGTTAGTGGACATTTGTTTTGTTTCCACCTTTTGGTTATTGTGTATAGTGCTGCACTTGTGTGAGTTTTTATTTGAAAATAAATACTTTTATCCTCACTGCTTTTGAGTAAGTAGAACGGGAATTATTGTGTCATTCAGTACTTTTATATTTACTATTTTGAGGAATCACAATATTGTTCTCCATAGTTGCTGAGCCATTTTTCATTCTCATCAGTAATCTATGAGAGTACTCATTTGTCAACATCCTCATCAACACTTCTTAATTTCTGTTTTTTGCTTATAGCCTTCCTAGTGGAAGTAAAGTTACATGATAGGTTGTTTTTTTCCTGTAGTTACTGCAACCATGAAATTAAAAGAAGATGCTTGCTCCTTGGAAGGAAAGCTATGACAAACCTAGACAGCATATTAAAAAGCAGAGATATCACTTTGCTGACAATGGCCCACCCATATTGTCAAAGCTATGGTTTTTCCAGTAGTCATGTATGAATGTGAGAGCTGACCGTAAAGAATACTGAAGAATTGATGCTTTCAAATTGAGGTGCTGGAGAAAAGTCTTGAAAGACCCTTAGACTGCAAGGAGATCAAGCCGGTCAATCCTAAAGGAAATCAGCCCTGACTATCCATTGGAAGGTCTGTTGCTGAAGCTGAAACTCCAATTTTTTGGCTACCTGATGCAAAGAGCCAACTCAGTGGAAAAGACCTTGATGCTGGGGAAGATTGACGTTAAAAGGAGAAGCAGGTGGCAGAGGAGGAGATGATCAGATAGTATCACTGACTCAATGGACATAAATTTGAGCAAACTCCAGGAGGCAGTGGAGGACAGAGGAGCCTTACATGCTATAGTCTATGAGGTCATAAAGAGTCGGCCACAACTTAGCAATTGAACAACAACAATAAGTATTCTCATAGTCTAAGTGAAAATGTGGAGACTTTTGTCCTATTTTTTGCCTTCAGTTGATTGAACTTAGTGAAACATAGACTTTTAAAATAAGGGTTATAAAGGGCAGTGGGCAGAGAAAACAAATCAAAGTTCAGTTAGTTAGTCAGTTCAGTTGTTCAGTCGTGTTTGACTCTTTGCGACCCCATGAATCACAACATGCCAGGCCTCCCTGTCCATCACCAACTCCCAGAGTTTACTCAAACTCATGTCCATCGAGTTGGAGATGCCATCCAGTCATCTCATCCTCTGTCGTCCCCTTCTCCTCCTGCCCTCAATCCCTCTAAGCATCAGGGTCTTTTCCAATGAGTCAACTCTTCTCATGAGGTGGCCAAAGTATTGGAGATTCAGCTTCAGGATCAGTCCTTCCAATGAACACCTAGGACTGATTTCCTTTAGGATGGACTGGTTGGATCTCCTTGCAGTCCAAGGGACTCTCGAGTCTTCTCCAACACCACAGCTCAAAAGCATCAATTTTTCAGCGCTCAGCTTTCTTCACAGTCCAACTCTCACATCCATTCATGACCACTGGAAAAACCATAGCCTTGACTAGACGGACCTTAGTTGGCAAAGTAATGTCTCTGCTTTTTATTATGCTATCTAGGTTGGTCATAACTTTCCTTCCAAGGAGTAAGCGTCTTTTAATTTCATGGTTGCAATCACCATCTGCAGTGACTTTGGAGCCCCCCCAAATAAAGTCTGACACTGTTTCCACTGTTTCCCCATCTATTTCCCGTGAAGTGATGGGACCAGATGCCATGATCTTAGTTTTCTGAATGTTGAGCTTTAAGCCAACTTTTTCACTCTCCTCTTTCACTTTCAACAAGAGGCTTTTTAGTTTCTCTTCACTTTCTGCCATGAGGGTGGTGTCATCTGCCTATCTGAGGTTATTGATATTTCTCCCAGCAATCTAATCTTGATTCCAGTTTGTGCCTTTTCCAGCCCAGTGTTTCTCATGATGTTCTCTGCATATAAGTTAAATAAGCAGGGTAACAGTATACAACCTTGACATACTCCTTTTCCTATTTGGAACCAGTCTGTTCCATGTTCAGTTCTAACTGTTGCTTCCTGATCTGCCTATAGGTTTCTCAAGAAGTGGGTCAGGTGGTCTGTATTCCCACCTCTTTCAGTATTTTCCAGTTTATTATGATCCACACAGTCAAAGGCTTTGGCATAGTCAAAAAGCAGAAATAGATATTTTTCTGGAACTCTCTTGCTTTTTCAATGATCAAGTTGATGTTGGCAATTTGACCTCTCATTCCTCTGCCTTTTGTAAAACCACCTTGAACATCTGGAAGTTCACGGTTCACATATTGCTGAAGTCTGGCTTGGAGAATTTTGAGCATTACTTTACTAGCGTGTGAGATGAGTGCAATTGTGCGGTAGTTTGAGCATTCTTTGACATTCCCTTTCTTTGGGATTGGAATGAAAACTGCCATTTTCCAGTCCTGTGTCTACTGCTGAGTTTTCCAAATTTGCTGCCATATTGAGTGCAGCACTTTAACAGCATCATCTTTTAGGATTTGAAATAGCTCAACTGTAATTCCATCACCTCCACTAGCTTTGTTCATAGTGATGCTTCCTAAGGCCCACCTGACTTCACATTCCAGGACGTCTGACTCTAGGTGAGTGATCACACCATTGTGATTATCTGGGTCATGAAGATCTTTTTGTACAGTTCTTCTGTGTACTCTTGCCACCTCTTCTTAATATCTTCTGCTTCTGTTAGGTCCATACCGTTTCTGTCGTTTATCAAACCGATCTTTGCATGAACTGTTCCCTTGGTATCTCTAATTTTCTTGAAGAGATCTCTAGTCTTTCTCATTCTATTGTTTTCCTGTATTTCTTTGCACTGATTGCTGAGGAAGGCTTTTTTATCTCTCCTGGCTATTCTTTTTTGGAACTCTGCATTCAGATGGGAATATCTTTCCTTTTCTCCTTTGCTTTTTGCTTCTCTTCTTTTCTCAGCTATTTGTAAGGCTTCCTCAGACAACCATTTTGCCTTTTTGTGTTTCTTTTCCATGGGGATGGTCTTGATCCCTGTCTCCTGTACAATGTCATGAACCTCCGTCCATAGTTCATCAGGCACTCTGTCTATCAGATCTAGTCCCCTAAATCTATTTCTCACTTCCACTGTATAGTCAAAAGGGATTTGATTTAGGTCATACCTGAATGGTTTAGTGGTTTTCCCTACTTTCTTCAGTTTAAGTCTGGAATTGGCAATAAGGATTTCATGATCTGAGCCACAGTCAGCTCCCAATCTTGTTTTTGCCGACTGTACAGAGCTTCTCCATCTTTGGCTGCAAAGAACATAATAAATCTGATTTCAGTGTTGACCATCTGGTGATGTCCATGTGGAGAGTCTTCTCTTGTGTTCTTGGAAGAGGGTATTTGCTATGACCAGTGTGTTCTCTTGGCAAAACTCTATTAGCCTTTGCCCTGCTTCATTCTGTACTCCAAGGCCAAATTTGCCTGTTACTCTGGGTGTTTCTTGACTTCCTACTTTTGCATCCCAGTCCCCCATAATGGAAAGGACGTCTTTTTTGGATGTTAGTTCTAAAATGTCTTATAGGTCTGCATAGAACCTTTCGACTTCAGCTTCTTCAGCGTTACTGGTTGGGGTATAGGCTTGGATTATCATGATATTGAATGGTTTGCCTTGGAAATGCACAGAGATCATCCTGTCATTTTTGAGATTGCATCCAAGTACTGCATTTTGGACTCTTGTTGACCATGAGGGCTACTCCATTACTTCTAAGGGATTCCTGCCCACAGTAGTAGATATCATGGTCATCTGAGTTAAGTTCATCCATTCCGGTCCATTTTAGTTCACTGATTCCTAAAATATCGACGTTCACTCTTGCCATCTCCTGTTTGACCGCTTCCAATTTGCCTTGATTCATGGACCTAACATTCCAGGTTCCTATGCAATATTGCTCTTTACAGCATCAAACCTTGCTTCTATCACCAGTCCTACCCACATCTGGGTATTGTTTTTGCTTCAGCTCCATCCCTTCGTTCTCTCTGGAGTTATTTCTCCACTGATCTCCAGTAGCATGTTGGGCACCTACCGACCTGGGGAGTTCCTCTTTCAGTATCCTATCATTTTGCCTTTTCATACTGTTCATGGGGTTCTCAAGGCAAGAATACTGAAGTGGTTTGCCGTTCCCTTCTCCAGTGGACCACATTTTGTCAGACCTCTCCACCATGACCCATCCGTCTTGGGTGGCCCCACACGGCATGGCTTACTTTCACTGAGTTATACAAGGCTGTGGTCCTGTGATCAGATTGGCTAGTTTTCTGGGATTATGGTTTCAGTCTGTCTGCCCTCTGATGCCCTCTCGCAACACCTACCATCTTACTTGGGTTTCTCTTACCTTGGATGTGGGGAATCTCTTCACGGCTGCTCCAGCAAAGCGCAGCCGCTGCTCCTTACCTTGGATGAGGGGTATCTCCTCACAGCCGCCCCTACTGACCTTGAATGTGTAGTAGCTCCTCTCGGCCAAAAAGTACTGTTTAATAACAAAATGGAGCTTTCCTGGTGGCTCAGTTGTAAAGAACTCGCCTGCCATTGCAGGAATTGCAAGTTTGATCCTTGGATTGGGAAGATCCCCTGGAGAGGGAAATGGCAACCTACTCCAGTATTCTTGCCTGGGAAGTCCCATGGACAGAGAAGCCTGGTGGGCTATAGTCCATAGGGTCACAAAAAACTGAACACAATTTGGTGACTAAATAGCAACAATAAACATAGTAGGAGGAAGAGCAAATTGGTATGATGAAAATTATGGGTCCAGTGAACACTTTAGTCAATATGTATTACTTGCTTCTATTGTGTGCCAGGCTCTGTGCTAGGCAGTGATGACTTAAAACTATTTAAAGAGAAATAGAGCCTGTTTATTACATGGAGGAGGTGCACAGAGGGGGGGGTCCTGCACACAGTCAAGGAATCAGGAATTCTTCCTGGAGTTATAAGAATGAAAAATGAAGAAGTTCTCATCAGGTAATATGGGACACTAGATGTGTTTGGAGAAAAATACCATGCTAGAATATTTGGGAATTATCTTCCGGATGGCCTAGTTTTCTGAGGCCTTTAGGCTATAGTCTTGATTAGAGTCTGATTTCTTTTATTTCCCAATTTGCAGTTGGTGGGTGTAATTCTTTCTTGAGGAAAATAAATCATAGCTAAGACTTTTGTAAATATTGCTAGCTTTTGATTATTTGCACTAATTAAAGGGGAACATATAATTCAGGATGGCAACAATCTAAGCTGAGTTTATATTGACTTTGTAATGTTTTTTCTCTTGATTTCCAGATGTTTCTGTGTCTGATGTTCTCAGAAAGTTCACATTCAACTGAATCAGGAAGCCCTAGGAAATGCAGTCTATAAACTTTCAGGATGATGCATTGTCCTAAGCAGGCCACTTTTCCCTTGAAAGTGCTCTGGTTCACACCTTTCCTGTGGTGAGACAGAATTATTTGTGTTTTAGGTTTTCTGTCTTCTGATTTTTGCTAAACAAGATAAATAATTCTGAAACTTTGGATTTATTTTAGAGGTGGCAAAGATACTCAGAGATCACCTATGTCGCCCATTCACTCTTGGTACCATAAAATTTTTTGCTGAATTCGTGGAAGGAAAATAAACTCTTCTGATAAGATCAATTCTTCTGATGAAACTCTGTGACTTTTAAAATCAGCACAAATAATTGTTAGTTCATGCTGCAGATAGCCTAGATATCATCATAAAATCTATACAAACATAGACCAGATTTTAGATGACTTATTTCTTTTTTTGTATGTATCTATTTTTTTTCAGATTAGTTTCCCTTATAGGTTATTATAAAATATTAAGTATAGTTCAATGTGTTATGCAGCAGGTCCTTGTTGGTTATCTATTTTATATATGTTGCTATTTTTTAGTTACTAAGTCATGTCTGACTCTGCAACCTCATGGACTGTAGCCTGCCTGGCTCCTCTGTCCATGGGATTTCCCAGGCAAGAATACTGGAGTGGGTTGCCATTTCCTCCTCCAGGGGATCTTCCTGGCTCAGGGATCAAACCCATATTCCTGCATTGGCAGGTGAACTTTACCACTGAGCCACCAAGGAAGCCATTTTATATAGAATAGTGTGCATATATTATTCCTCCTCCCTAGATGAGGGCCCACAATGGAGATAAGACTCTAATCTCAAATAAATAATGTCATCAGTTGATCAAAGTAAGAAACAGATTCACATAAGTATAATAAAACACAAAATTCATTTGGGCTACTCATGGAAAAATTAGCAACAAGTCTTTATCAAATTTTTTAGAAGTTCTGGAAAATAAAGATTTTTGAGTATCTGGCTTGAATGAATGATAAAAAGTAATTTGTAATTCCCCTTAATGAAAAGACTAAAGATCTCTTCAAGAAAACTGGAGATATCAAAGGAACATTTCATGCATGAATGGGAACAGTAAAGGACAGAAATGGTAAAGACCTAATAGAAGCAAAAGAGACCAAGAAGAGATGGAAAGAATACACAGAAGAACTGTAACATAAAGATCTTAATGATCTGGATAACCACGATAGTGTGGCCACTCACCCAGAGCCAGACATTCTGGAGTGTGAAGTCAAGTGGGCCTTAGGAAGCACTGCTGCCAATAAAGCTAGTGGAGATGATGGAATTCCAGCAAAGCTATTTAAAATCCTAAAAGATGATGCTATTAAAATGCTGCTTAATATGTCAGTAAATTTGGAAAACCCAGCAGTGGCCACAGGACTGGGAAAGGTCAGTATTCATCCCAATTCCCAAGAAGGGTAGTACTAGAGAATGTTCAAACTACTGGACAATTGTACTCATCTCCCATCCTAGTAAGGTTATACTCAAAATCCTTCAGGTGAGGCTTCAGCAGCATGTGAACTGAGAACTTCCTGATTGTCAATCTGGGTTTAGAAAAGGCAGGGGAACCAAAGATCAAATTGCGAGCATTTGCTGGATCATAGAGAAAGCAAGGGAATTCCAGAAAAACATCTATTTCTGTTTCACTGACTACGCTAAAGCCTTTGCCTGTATGGATCATAACAAACTGTAGAAAACTCTTAAAGAGATGGGAATATCAGACTGCCTTACCTGTTTCCTGAAAAACCTGTATGTGGGTCAAGAAGCAACAGTTAGGACCTTATATGGAACAACTGACTGGTTCAAAACTGAGAAAGGAGTAGGACAAGGCCATTGTCATTCTATTTAACTTATATGCAGGGCACATCATGTGAAATGCTGGGCTGGATGAGTTACAAGTTGGAATCAAGATTGCTGGGAGAAATATCAACAACCTCAGATATGCAGATGATATCACTCTAATGGCAGAAAGTGGAGGAACTAAAAACCATGTTGGTGAGGGTGAAAGAGGAGAGTGAAAAAGCTGACTTAAAACTCAATATTAAAAGAACTAAGATTATGGCATCTAGTCCCATTACTTCAAGGTAAATAGAAGGGGAAAAGGTGGAAGCTGTGGCAGATTTCCTCTTCTTGGGCTCTAAAATCACTGCGGATGGTGACTGCAGCCATGAAATTAGAAAATGATTGCTTCTTGGCAGGAAAGCTATGACAAACCTAGACTACTAACAAAGGTCTGGCCATGGTCTTTTCAGTAGTTATATATGGATGTGAAAGCTGGACCCGAAAGAAGACAGAGCACTGAAGAATTGATGCTTTTGAACTGAGATGCTGGAGAAGACTCCTGAGAGTCCCTTGGACAAACTGGTCAATCCTAAAGGGAAGGAAATCAACCCTGAATATTCATTGGAAGGACTGATGCAGAAGATACAATACTTTGGCCACCTGATGTGAGGAACCGGAGCCAACTCATTGAAAAATACCCTGATGATAGCAAAGATCGAAGGCCAAAGGAGAAGAGAGTGACAGAGGATGAGATGGTTAGATGGCATCACCAATTCAATAGACATGAACTTGGGCAAACTCTGGGAGATGGTGAGGGGCAGGGAGGCCTGGCGTGCCACAGTCTATGGGGTCTCAAAGGGTCGGACCTGACTTGGGACTGAATACGCACAAACAATTGTAATTAGCGTATCAGTTATCTATTTGTTGTCTACTGCTACATGGCAAATTATTCTCAAACATAATGGCTTAAAACAATAATACATATTTATTATTTTACACAGTTTTTGCAAATGGATTAGCTGAGTGGTTCTGGCTCAGGAACTCTCTTGAGACTGCAGTCAAGATGTCAGCTGAGTCTGCAGTCATCTGAAGGCTTGACTGGGGTTCAGAAATCTGCTTTCAAACGGCACACTCACATGGCTAGGTAGTTGGTGCCTCAATCCCTCTTCCTATGGGATTCTCCATAGATCTGCTTGAGTGTCCTCCCAGCATGGCTGCTAGCTTCTCTCAGAACAAGGATCCAAGAGGGAGTGGCAGAAGCAGCACTGTCTTTGATGACCTTGTGTAGCAAGTCACACATCAATTATGCTTTATTTTATTGGCCACACTGACCAACCCTGAGGCCACACAGGAAAGTGCTACACAAGGCTGTGAATACCAGGATGTGGGGATCACTGTGAGTTATCTTGGAGGCTGAATACTACCAGGTAATAATACATATATTGCAAATAAGTCATTTAAAAAGAAAGAATTGGACTGAATAACTTTCTATTCTAGAATCAACATCTGGCTACTACTGTTATTTAAAAAATTCCAAATGAGTGAAGCCAGTTATAAATGTGAACTCTTTTAGGGAGAAAAGTTTATGATTAACATCTAGATGGTTCATTAGCCCAGGGTTATGGAAGACCATCTAATAATCAGCTTAATTCAATGCTTTGCCGTTGTGAGCATAGAGCCCTCGAGCCTTGGTATTCTCTCCAGATCCTCGCTATACAGGCCTTCAACAACTGCCCATACCAGCTCTTATCTCCATGAGGCTACTCAGCTCATTTGTCTTGAGCCATGGTTTCCAGGCACTTCTTCCAACAATGTTCACTAAGGTCATACCCTATACTCTTAAGGGCAATTCTCAGACCACTGGCTGTTAACCCATCCTCCCTTTTTATTCAAGAAACATATTGGAATACCAGTGAGTGAGAGAAGGGTCACTGTATGGAGAAACTCAGTTTTATGCATATTTATATAAATAGGTAAAGCACACATATCAATAGGCAAGACACTTGCAAACTATAGGACATTACCTATTACTAGTAATAAACACCTTGCAAGATGCTGGCATCTTCACCTTGAGATGGAGGGCCTCAGTGAGGAGACTAACTTAGTGAATCTAAGTTTGAAAGCTGAGCTGGTCAATTAGTTCTTCCTTGTTTCATGCTGAGCTTGCAAATATATGCCACCAATGGGATTCCCCAGGTGGCACAGTGGTAAAGAATCTGCCTGCCAGTGCAGGAGACACAAGAGATGTGAGTTTAATCCCTGGGTCAGGAAGATCCCCTGAAGTAGGAAATGGCAACCCACTCTAGTTTTCTTACCTGACAGAGGAACCTGGTGGGTTGAAGTCCATGGGGGTTGCAAAAGTTGGACACTGAGTGACGGAGTACATACATTATTGTAAGATAAACCTGGGAAGAGTATCTATTGACTCCTGTCCTTTTCAACAGATTTGGCTGCCCCCAGCAAATAGAATGGAGAAGGCAATGGCACCCCATTCCAGTACTCTTTTGCCTGGAAAATCCTGTGGACGGAGGAGCCTAGTAGACTTAAGTCCATGGGGTCACTAAGAGTCGGACACAACTAAAGCGACTTAGCAGCAGCAGTAAATAGAATGTCTGAAATCTTTAAAGCCCAGCTGTAGAGATTGGCTTTCCACCTTCACGATTCTTTTCAGATTGTCTCCTGTTTTCCCATTTCAGCTCTCTATTTTTCTTCTCATATCCCTTGTTCTCCATCCAACCCTTTTTCTTTATATCTGGGCTCTGCTATGCACCAGGTGTCTGTGCTCCAATGATTGATGTAGACATGTTTGTTGAATTCACTCCCTGGATCTGAGCAGTCTTGGCTGAGCTGTGCTGAAGCACTGCTGTCCTCTCACTACCCCTTGGGACAAGGCTCTCCCTACAGTCCAGTGCCTGCGGTAGGGATCACACACCTATTGTTGCACACGGTGAGGAAATCATCACTCCCCCTGGAGGGAAACAAGTCGATGACCATTGGGTGGGACCATTCTTGTCATTTCAATTCACAATGATAAGAGTCAACATTTGTCCCTTAGGCATTTTTTATTCCTTTCTTAATAAAAGAGAGTATGTGGTAAGTTTCCTTTTCTCCCATTTAACAAATGAGAAAACAAAGACTGAGGGAAGGAAGGCCCACTGTCACTGAGATATGGGGACAGGACTGGAGAGTCAGTCTTTTCACCCTTGGTCTGAAAGGTTTTCATTCTGCTACAAATGGTACTGAAAAATGTCAGAATGGAGAGTGTACAGATTAAGTTAGTAGATTATTTGATGTGAGTAAGCATAAATCTTTAAAGAAAAACTAGGCTTTATTTTTTTTAAAGACAAAATGCAGTGACTCTCACCATAATTATTTAATACGTCTTCAAGTGTTAGAAAATTAAATGCAACTTAGCAAAAAAAATGAATGAAAAGAAGAAGTTACGCAATGGTCCTATATAGGACTTAGTCAGACGAAGAAAGCCAGATGGTAAATATCTGTACCTAGGACTGTATGTAATAAAGTAATTAGATAGCAGATTTTATTATTAGTACATAGCTCAAATCCTGACATAAGATAGACATTTTATATATGTTTGATGGATGAATAAAAAGCAGAGATTGAAAATTAAAAAAAAAAAAGAGGCAGGTAAGATGGTCCAGTATTCCCATCTCTTGAAGAATTTTCCACGGTTTGTTGTGATCTACTACACAGTCAAAGGCTTTAGCATAGTCAATGAAGCAGGAGTAGTTGTTTTTCTGCAATTTTCTTGCTTTTTCTATGATCTAACAGATGTTGGCAATTTGATCTCTGGTTCCTCTGCCTTTTCTAAATTCAGCTTGTACATCTGGAAGTTTTCAGTTCATGTACTGTTGAAGCCTAGCTTGGAGGATTTTGGGCATGGTCTTGCTACCAAAGGCAGATTGATTATATCTTTGCAGCCAAAGTTGGAGAAGCTCTATACAGTCAGCAAAAGTAAGACCTGGAGGTGACTGTGGCTCAGATCATGAACTCCTTATTGCAAAATTCAGACACCATTAGACCCCCTTTTAATGATAGAAATAGCTTTTAGATTTCAGTGTGTTGAAGAACTTCTCAGAAACTACACATCTGTTTTGTTTTGTTCTTTGTCATTCTTCTATGGTTTACATTTCTTCTTTAAATTTATTTTTAATTGGAGGATAATTGCTTTATAGCCTTGTGTTGGTTTATGCCTTACATCAACATGAATCAGCCATTTCTGTGTATGGTCTTTACCCTAAAAAGGAAAGGGTTCTTTTATCTTGCAGAGTAAGATTAAAGTAAAGTATAAGTAAAATTCTGTGTTTTACAGAATTGCTCTGTTTTTATTTCATCTTTGTTTTGATTTTCCTCATTTACATGAGTGTATTCTGTGTTGTACTTATTCCTGAAGTGACCTTGAAGTGAACAGAATGCACCTATAAATTAACTTGGGGAGATATAACTTTACCAACATCTACAAAGGAAGTTTTAACAAATGGATGAAATTTAGTTTTCATTTAATGACACTCATTTACTTGGAAAAAATGTGTTATTAATAAAAGAGCAAGTATAAATAGAGAAGAAGAAGAGGATCTAGTCCTGGTTGATCATTTCCCACAGGCTACATTTCCAGTCAATTGCCCAGAAAAGCTCCAGTGAAAAAACTGTGATTCTGCTCCTGGAAGCCTGTCAGTGCTGAGGAATTGTTGTGGCTTCCCGAAAGCATGACTGGTTTGATTGATCTCTTGAGATTGCTCAGTATAACTAATGCTTTTATTGAGCATTTTTTCAGATTGGAGGAGTATGTGGAGAAGAAGAGAAGGTTCTATCAAGAGTTTTCTCTAAAGGTTGAATAGCATAGACCCATGATTCTCAATGGGTGGTCCAACACCATCACTCTCATCTGGGAATGTGCTAGAAATGTAAGTCCTCTGGCCCCACACAGAACTATTTAATCAGAAACTCTGGGAGTGTAGCCCAGCAGTCTGTGTCTCCACAGGACCTCTAGATGGTCAGGTATGAAGAGGTTTGTAGAGGTAAAGAGCATGAGCTCTGGAGTCAGACTTCCTCCGCTAGAATCCTGACACTCTCACTTACTATAGCTGTGTAGCTCTGGGCCAGTTGCCTGATCTCTCTATGCGTTGGTTTCCCCATCTGTAAAATGGACACAATTATAGTACTACCTTTTAAAAATTGTTAGAAGGTTGAAATTAGTGTTGATACTTAGAATAGTACCTGGCACATAATAAGAGCTCAATAAATATTAGCGTATTGTCAGGAGACAGGTTTTCATGGAAAAATAGGGGGGTTTCTCTCTCCTGCCTCTTTTTCCATAAAAACCTCATGCATCTTTCTAGTGCAGGCATCCCTGAGGAGCAGCTATAGGCCAGAGTTGCTGGGATAGGGCAGAACAGAAGATACGTTCAAGGCCCCATCTACATATATCATACTTGTCACCCTAGAGATAACCCTGAGTTATGGATGACTTAGCTGTCCTCCTTAACATTGGTAAGATCCATCCCTGACCCAGGCGGCAGGAATTTGATTCCTCGGTTAGTTTTTGGGAGACACCACAAGTGTCTAGGGGAACACAGAAATACTGTGAAGCTCATATAACAATCTCAAAATAATGTAAAATTAACTTTAAATGTTTAAAAACAAATTTTAGCTTTACAGGATTCTCTAAAGTTATGCATGTGGGGGAAGGGTCCAGACAGAACCAAATGGCTATTTCATGCTCTTAGTCACTCAGTTGTGTCTGACTCTTTACAGTCCATGGACTTGAGCTCGCCAGGCTCCTCAGTCCATGGAATTCTCCAGACAAGAATACTGGAGCTGGGTTACCATTCCCTTCTCCAGGGGATCTTCCTGACCCAGGGCTCGAACCTGGGTCTTCTGCATTACAGGCAGATTCTTTACCATCTGAGCCACCAGGGAAGCCCTTAATCCCCTCCCAAATTTGGGGGTGAC
Source organism: Odocoileus virginianus (assembly GCF_023699985.2). Lineage (NCBI taxonomy): Eukaryota > Metazoa > Chordata > Mammalia > Artiodactyla > Cervidae > Odocoileus > Odocoileus virginianus. Next base: position 22,985,100 of record NC_069678.1, on the reverse strand, counting down.
TGTTACAACATTGAAATGGATTCTTACTATCAAGAAAGAATTCTTTTCCCCCACACTCATCAACACAGCCTCAGGACTCAGTTTCCAGTTCAGGTGGGCAACTGAGATTCCCCTTCTTCCAAAGTCAGAAACTTGCCCAAGATGAAATGCAGCTTGACTGAATTAAACTGTTGTCAATAAGATGAAAAACACCAGATCAACTGGGGTTTTTTCTTCTGGCAGCCCCGATAGCCAAGCTGGCTCATTGGTATGGCTGACCCACTCCATCATGCAAAAGCAGTTGCTGACATGACCAGAAAAAAGTGATTTGTTTGGGGAAAATAGTTGGAATTGGAACAAGCTGGGATTAAGCTCAGGAGCACCGAGGTCCCTGCTCTGTCACAGCAGCCTCAGAGATCAGGCAGATTTCTTTCTTGTTCCTTGTTGTGAGGATAGAAGGAGAGGATGCAGCCATGCCAGGTAGGGTCAAGGTCTTTGGAGCCAATTTGTATTTTTGGATGAATGTGGAGAGTAATCTGAAATGTGCAAACCAGCATTGCGGAGACAAACCTGAAATTCTAACACACCTCCCTTTTTCTCATGTGCAAAGCCTGAGAAATTTTAGAGGCCAAAGAGAATGAATTTTAAAGCTTTGTCCTATGTCCAGTAGTCCAAGCAGGAGCATGTGCCTTGGGAGAGACAGCTGAGCATCCTCCACATGTTCCTTCTGCAAGGATAAGTGCTTTTCTTAACTCAGTGCATTTTTCTCCCAGCCCATCCCTCCCACCTCACCATCTCTTCTCATTGAACTTCCCAGTAAATTAGCCTGTTGCTTTGACAACAGTTGGGACGCAAAGGTGGGGGAGGGCAAAGTGAAGGACTGGAAAATACCACATCACTCTAGGGCAGGCCTGCTGCTGAGACCCAGACAGGATCGCAGCCAGGAGATTTTAGCCTGAGGACTGCAGTCAGCAACCGAGGGCGATTTGCCCTGAGCTGGAGGGGTTTTTCTTATTCCTTCACCTGCCCCTTGCGAGCTGCTAGGACTCTGCAAATAATGGATGGATCTCAGGGGATTGAGCTGGTGCCTTGCCAAGAGAAAAGCATATTGATGGCAACAGGTTGAAACCTCGAGTCATGGCAAAATTTATGATAGGGGCTTATCAGCCTGAAAGAAACAGAGTGGGGAGGCCCAGGCGGTGTCTCTCCCCTCTGGAATGTTCTGCTTGATCCTTTTGCTACATGAAAAATGAAGTGTGGTGGACTAGAGGGGAGAGACCTTGTTATGCTTGGATGATCACACAGACTTGGATATGGAGCCTGGTTTCAGAGCCTAAGAAATACCCAGGCAATACCAGCTCAAGGGTGTAGAGATAAATAATAGGCAACTCCCATAAAAGGGTCAAACATCTGACTTCAGATAACATGTTTCCTTTCTGAGTTGAATTGCCTAGAGTTGAATGAGGGTAAGATTTGCATTCACTTATCTCTCCTTAACTCAGCTCATAACTTTCCCTGTTTTCTCCCCAGGGTGTATTAAAAACAGAGCTGCTTCCCATGAATGTGATGGTTCCATTCAGAACTCTTTTACAGCTTCGTCTTTTCTCTCTCATCTTGACTGGAAAAATATCTTCCCTGGTTTCAAGGTCAATTGCGAGCTATCTGGGTTTGGAAGTGAAATGAAACCCTTAGAAAGCTTGTCCCTCTCCTCATGAATATTTTGCTTATGTTTTGTGAGATTTGGTCATTCTCCAGCCTGTGGTCAGAGGTCAGGCCGTTGTAAATCGGCACAGGGAATTTCATTCAGGCAGTTACTTTCTATTTCTCACTCTTTCTTATTTTATGCTACAGAAAGGATTTTAAAAAGTTGTTTGCTTTTGCTTTGTGTTTTGGTTTTGTGGCTGTTCAGAGCTAGGCTTCTGACCGGAGAGAGTACCTGGAAGTGAATGTGTAAATAGCAGTGACCTGTATGCCTGGCCCATCACCCTGCTTTTTTCATTTTCAGATGCAGCAGCTGGAGTCTCTTAAGTCCTCAGTGGCAGAGGAGTTACCTTAAGCTTTGAGGCTGATTGTATTCCAGTCCTGACTTGGAATCCAATGTCCCTTGTCTGATCACATTCTGACCTACGCTCTCGGTACCAAACGGGCCCTAATAATCTGCTTTTGTCTTCTTCCTCTTTGTTCTCTCTGCAGCACTGGTTCTACTGGTCATCGCCTGTTCCTCCTTCGGTTTCCAGGCAACCATTGTTTCCTGGTTCTCTTCCCACTTCTCCTCGAGTCTTCACAGCCTCCTTGCCAGGCTCTCCTCTGCTTTCCCCTGAAATGTTGACTTTTCTTAGGATTCTATCACTTGTTTTTTTCTCTTTTCTGGATAATCTTATCTACACTTGTGACCTTAAGCATCAAGTCTAGGCCATGACCTCCCAACCATTGCTACTAAGCTCCAGACAAGTTTCCAGGACTCTCTGGCCATATGCTCCCTGGGAGCTGAAACTTAACACAGTCTGAAAGAACTCATTACCTTCCCCCTCAAAGTAGATCCTGTAGTCTCGCTTTTGATTTGTAGATTACCATCCATCTTATTCCTTGGGTGAAAGTGAAAGTGAAGTTGCTCAGTTGTGTCTGACTCTTGCGATCCCATGGACTGTAGCCCACCAGGCTCCTCAGTCCATGGAATTTTCCAGGCAAGAGTACTGGAGTGGGTTGCCATTTCCTTCTCTAGAGGATCGTCCCAACCCAGGGATTGAACCTGGGTCTCCCGCACTGCAGGCAGACGCTTTACCGTCTGAGCCACCAGAAAATCTCAGAGTCATCTTTGACTATTTCTTTTCCCACATGTACCATATCCAATCAATCACAGGTTCTTATATCTTTACTGCAAATTTTTTTCTTGAATCCTGCTTTTAATTTCCATTTTCCACATTCACTGCTGCTACTTTGGTCTAAATTCTTACCTGTAAAGTACTATAATTCTCAAACAAGCATAAGTTCTACAAGTGTTAGTTGAAAAAAAATGAATAAGTGAACAAAGGGTCGGTTTTCATTCCAGTCCCAAAAAAGAAAGGCAATGCCAAAGAATGCTCAAACTACCACACTATTGCACTCATCTCACATGCTAGTAAAGTAAAGCTCAAAATTCTCCAAGCCAGGCTTCAGCAATATGTGAACTGTGAACTTCCAGATGTTCAAGCTGGATTTAGAAAAGGCAGAGGAACCAGAGATCAGATTGCCAACATCTGCTGGATCATTGAAAAAGCAAGAGAGTTCCAGAAAAACATCTATTTCTGCTTTATTGACTATGCCAAAGCCTTTGACTGTGTGGATCACAATAAACTGTGGAAAATTCTGAAAGAGATGGGAATACCAGACCACCTGACCTGCCTCTTGAGAAACCTGTATGCAGGCCAGGAAGCAACAGTTAGAACTGGACATGAAACAACAGACTGGTTCCAAATAGGAAAAGGAGTATGTCAAGGCTGTATATTGTCAAACTGCTTATTAATTTATATACAGAGTACATCAAGCAAAATGCCAGGCTGGATGAAGCACAAGCTGGAATCAAGATTGCCAGGAGAAATATCAATAATCTCAGATATGCAGATAACACCACCCTTGTGGCAGAAAGTGAAGAGGAACTAAAGAACCTCTTGATGAAAGTGAAAGAGGAGAGTGAAAAAGTTGGCTTAAAGCTCAACATTCAGAAAACTAAGATCATGGCATCCAATCCCATCACGTCATAGCAAATAGATGGGGAAACAGCGGAAACAGTGTCAGACTTTACTTTTTTGGGTTCCAAAATCACTGCAGATGGTGATTGCAGCCATGAAATTAAAAGACACTTACTCCTTGGAAGGAAAGTTATGACCAACCTAGACAGCATATTAAAAAGCAAAGACATTACTTTGCTGACAAAGGTCCGTCCAGTCAAGGCTATGGTTTTTCCAGCAGTCATGTGTGGATATGAGAATTGGACTATAAAGAAACCTGAGCGCCGAAGAATTGATGCTTTTGAAGTGTGGTGTTGGAGAAGACTCTTGAGAGTCCCCTTGGACTGTAAGGAGATCCAACCAGTCCATCCTAAAGGAGCTCAGTCCTGGGTGTTCATTGGAAAGACTGATGCTGAAGCTGAAACTCCAATACTTTGGCCACCTGATGAGAAGAGCTGACTCATTTTGAAAAGACCCCGATGCTGAGAAAGATTGGGGGCAGGAGGAGAAGGGGATGACAGAGGATGAGATGGTTGGATGGCATCACCGACTCGATGGGCATGGGTTTGGGTGGGCTCCGGGAGCTGGTGATGGACAGAGGCCTGGCGTGCTGCAGCTCATGGGGTCGCAAAGAGTTGGACACGACTGAGCAACTGAACTGAACTGAACAACTTTCTAAATCCAGACAGACAATTGTTAGGGTTAAATGAGACACTTTATGGAAAGCACACTGAGGACAATGACCAGCACCTAGTAGGAGCTCAGTAGATATGAGTAATTATATGTTAGAAATACTTGAAAGCATGGACTATGAGCCCAGCCTGCTTGTGTTCAAATCCCAGTTCCGTTTCTTTTGTATATGACCTGTGTCTCCATTCTTTCATTTGTAAAATGTGGATGATTGCAATAAGGATGTTGTGAGGATTGAATGATTTAATTTATATAAAGCTTTTAGTGAGCGGGCATGAAAGCATGCGCGTGCACGCGGGCACACACACACACACACAGATTTTAGAACAGTGTCCAGCCTATGATAAAGCCCAATATGTTAGTTGTTAGTATTATTTTTATTAGTTTCCTGCCTTTTGTCTTTCACAGGTCAACATGTTGGGTTTTGTTAAAGGAAACATGCATTATATGTTTCCTCATATATGGCACCCTAAAATTACATAGAGGGAAAATTATCAGCTCATTTTCATCCAGTAAAAACCATATCCATCTGCTATGAAATTTATAAATGTTGACTCACAGTCTTTTGTAGCATTTTATTATATCTCTTCAGGGTAACCCACAGTCCTGGTTGGCCTGGGACTGAGGGGCTTTCCAGAATGGGGGACTTTTTAGTAGAATAAACTAGGGCAGTTGGCCATGTTGTTCTTTGTTTCAAATTGAGTTCCTTTTCTACAGATTAGCTTCCAAACATGATTCCCCAAGTATATATCAGAAGTGAAAACAAAATGCATAAATCAAGGTGACAGACCTGAATGTAAGGTTGGGAATATGACAGGGAAGCCCTCACATACAATCTTCTCTTCTTATTCATCAAAATGTGAACATCCTGGGCATTTCCGGGACACATGAAGGTCCTTTCTTACTGGAGAGAAGGATGTATTCTGATTTCTGGCTTTGTTCTTAAACATTGCAGCTGTCGTCAGCTTAGGCCCTGTAAAGAGGATCAAACCAAAATCCTGTTCTCATCCCCCAAGCCTTCTCCTCTCCAGAAGGACTTAGAGGCCAGGAGGCCCTGGTGGCAGCTGACCAGATCTGAGCACAGCCATTGCACTAACTCCCAGTTTGCAGAGAAGTAAAAGGCGCTGTTACTCTCCACCAAGTTTTTTTTTCTGGCCAAAGGTGTCAACTTTGTTTGATGTGTGGCTATTTCGCTTTCATTCATTCAGTCCTTTACTCTATCAAACACATATGTGTTTAACATATGTGTTAAATACCAACTATAAAAAAGTACTAATACATATACACATAGCCACTCTTTTTTAGATTATTTTCACATATCGGCCATTAGGGGGTATTGAGTAGAGTTCCCTGTTCTATATAGTAGACCCTTCTTAATTATCTATTTTACACATAGTAGTGTGTCTATGTCAATTCCAATATGCACATATACAACAGATTTACCTTGATATACACCTGAAGCCAGCACAACATTGAAAATCAACCACACTCCAGGAAAATTTAAAAAAAGATGTTTTGGGAAGACTATGGAAGAGGCAGTTTTAATGTGGATGTTGAATTCAGAGAAACAGAGGAAGACAATAGAATGGGAAAGACGAGAGATCTCTTCTGGAGAAGGAAATAGCAACCCACTCCATTGTTCTTGCCTGGGAGAATCCCAGGGATGGGGGAGTCTGGTGGGCTTCCATCTATGGGGTCACACAGAGTCGGACACGACTAAAGCGACTTAGCTGCAGCAGCAGAGATCTCTTCAAGAAAATTAGAGATACCGAGGGAATATTTCATGCAAAGATAGGCACAATAAAGGACAGAAATTGTATGGACCTAACAGAAGCAGAAGATATTAAGAACAGGTGGCAAGAATACATAGAAGACCTATACAAAAAAGATATTAATGACCTGGATAACCGTGATAATATGATCACTCACCTAGAGCCAGACATACTGGAGTGTGAAGTCAAATGGGCCTTAGGAATCATCACTATGAACGAAGCTAGTGGAGGTGATGGATTTCCAGCTGAGCTATTTCAAATCCTAAAAGATGATGCTGTTAAAGTGCTGCACTCAATATGCCCGCAAATTTTGAAAACTCAGCAGTGGCCACAGGACTGGAAAATGTCAGTTTTCATTCCAATCACAAAAAAGGGCAATGCCAAAGAATTTTCAAACTACCACACAATTGCATTCATTTCACATGCTAGCAAGACCATGCCCCAAATCCTCCAAGCTAGGCTTCAACAGTACGTGAACTGAAAACTTCCAGATGTACAAGCTGAATTTAGAAAAGGCAGAGGAACCAGAGATCAAATTACCAACATCCACTGGATCATAGAAAAAGCAAGAAAATTGCAGAAAAACAACTACTTCTGCTTCATTGGCTATGCCAAAGCCTTTAACTGTGTGGATCACAACAAACTGGAAACTTCTTCAAGAGATGGGAATACCAGGCCATCTTACCTGCCTTCTGGGAAACCTGTATGCAGGTCAAGAATCAACAGAACCAGACATGGAACAACAGACTGGTTCAACATTGGGAAAGGAGTGTGTCAAAGCTGTATATTATCACCATGTTTACTTAACTAATCTGCAGAGTACATCATGCGAAATGCCAGGCTGGATGAAGCACAAGCTGGAATCAAGATTGCCGGGAGAAACGTCAATAACCTCAGATATGCAGATGACACCACCTTTATGGCAGAAATAGAAGAGGAACTGAAGAGCCTCTTGATGAAAAGTTTAAGAGGAGAGTGAGAAGGCTAGCTTAAAACTCAACATTCAAAAAACTAAGATCATGCCATCCAATCCCATCACTTCACGGCATATAAATGGGGAAAAAATAGAAACAGTGAAAGATTTTATTTTCTAGGGCTCCAAAATCACTGATGAGGGTGACCACAGCCATAAAAATCAAAAGACGCTTGCCCCTTGAAAGAAAATCTATGACAAACCTGGACAGTGTATTAAAAAATGGAGACATCACTTTGCCAAGAAAGGTCCATATAGTCAGTGAAAGTGAAAGTCCCTCAGTTGTGTCTGACTCTTTGCGACCCCATGGACTATACAGTCCATGGAATTTTCTAGGCCAGAATACTGGAGTGGGTAGCCTTTCCCTTCTCCAGGGGATCTTCCCAACCGAGGGATTGAACCCAGGTCTCCTGCATTTCAGGCAGATTCTTTACCAGCTGAGTAGACAAGGGAAGCCCCTCCTGTAGTCAAAGCTATGGTTTTTCCAGTAGCCTTATATGGATGTGTGTTGGACCATAAAAAAGGCTAAGTGCTGAAGAATTGATGCTTTCTAACTGTGGTGTTGGAGAAGACTCTTGAGAGTCCCTTGGACTGCAAGGAGATCAAACCAGTCAATTCTAAAGAAAATCAACTCAGTGTTCATTGGAAGGACTGATGCTGAAGCTGAAGCTCCAATAGTTTGGCCACCTGATGTGAAGAGCCAACTCAGTGGAAAAGACCCTGATGCTGGGAGGGATAGAAGGCAGAAGGAGAAACGGGTAACTAAGGAAGAGATGTTGGATGGCAGCACCAACTCAATGGACATGAGTTTGAACTAGTTCCAGGAGATAGTGAAGGACAAGGATGCCTGGCATGCTGCAGTCCATGGAAACACGAAGAGTTGGACTCAACAGAGCAACTGAAGAACAAAAATTTTAAGAAGTACTAATGATGGGTGCCAACAGTAAGATGTGTGATGAAGTTATAACCCTCACCCATGTGAATTTCTTCTCATTCATCCTCACCAAGGCCTTATTCCAAGATGGGAACCATCTGAAGGAATCACAAGATGTGGGTTGTATGTGTTAATGATTATGGGATCCATGCAGGCTACAGTATTGGGAAGATGTGTTCCTGGCTGTTGAATCCATCATATTTACTTTGTTGCCTCTACCCTGCTGAAAATAGCAAGGAGTTAAAGACTAAGAGGTAGACCTTAGAAAGTCAGAAACCTACTTTAAATGGCTCAAGTTCCGCTTTAAGAGGGGAAGATAATGACTGTGAGTTCTAGCTGTGTCCCCATTAAATTGTGAATGGCTTTTCCCTGCTCCACTCATCAGGCCCTTCCTCCTATGTCTTTAAACTTCAGTCTGTCTCTTCCTCCATTGGCACCAGATGTATCTTCATAAAAAATAAATTCACATTATCTCACACCCAAGTCTGTTGGTTCTGGAGGTCTGTAAGAGCAGCTCCAAATCCTTGGCTTGCTCTTCTAGGTCTTTGACAGCCTGGCCCCCAGCTACTCTCCAGCTCCCTCTCCTCACACTTCCTGGGTGACCCTCCGCTTCAGTAATCCAGCGCTCACCACCATTTCTCCAGGACCACATGACTTCTGGATTAGTCTTCATGAGCTGCTGTAATAAAACACCATAGGCTTGGAAGTCCAAGATCAAGGTGCAAGTATTCATTCTTGGTGAGAGCTCTCCTCCTGGACTGCAGGTGTCTGCCTGCTTGTACCTCTGATATCGCTTCCTCTTCCTAGAAGGGCACTAATTCCATGGGAGGGCGGGGTGGGGGGCTCCACCCTCATGATCACAACTAAGCTTGTAAGAGACTGCCTCCTCTTGGAAACCATCTTTGGCCCCCCTCTGGGTGCCTTGGTCTAGGCCTTAAAGAAGTTGGCACTTTGTATGAGAATGCAGTTATGTGTCCATCTCTCCCTGGAGTCTCGAGGGACTGGACTCCGGTGTCTTCTTTGACGTCCTCGCGTCTAGCACAGGTGCAGTGTAGTCTATGGAATGACTGAATAACGCAGCAACAAAGTCACACCTACTACAAGTGTAGATCAACAATTACCCTTTATTGGGAGCATTTATTCTGTGCTGAGATGCTCTCCTAAATGCTCCACAGGCCTCATCAATCTTCATTCTCATCTCAGTCCTTTCAGGAAAGTGAATTTACTATCCCCGTTTTACAAGGAATATAAGTGTTAATTTGGTCAAGAACTGGAGTTCTTTACTCTGTCTAGGCAGGCAAGAGCTTATGAGGCTCAGCCATATCATCAACTGGATGCTTTTATTTAAAGCTTTAAAATACTTCAGTATAACAGTTATCAATCTATTCTAACATGTTGGAAACTCTCATGCATTAAGAATGAATATGACAAGTTCAGTGTAACCCCTAAGGCAATCTCCAAAAAAGAGCTATTACTTAACATTTTCTTAACCTGATGTCCTTTTTTGTTTATATCAAAGTTGTAAAACTTTCTTTCACAAGATTCTCAGCTAGGTTGTTTAACAGAGCCCCTCGGCCTTACGCTAGTAAGTATGACTCAGGCTTAGGTGCCATTCAAAGCTGTGTCTCCTACTTGTTTCCCAGGCAATTTCCATGCTGGCTTTAGCAGACACTGCTTTGTGGCGTATGCCTGCTTTGGTGTGTAATTTGAAGCACAAAAATCTCTTTAGTGAAAAATTAAGCCAGCCTACAAAATCAGGCTCTGAGAAAACTTCTGTTAGAGGGACAGATTAGATGATGGTTGCATCTTTCTAGATAACTATAACAATAATAAAAAGAATGATAATTTCACAAGACCCTCCTGTATTTCAGCATAGTCTATAAGGTTGGTGGACTTTCCACACCTTACAGAGGAAGAAATGGAGAATCAGGAAGTTGTGTAACTTGCTCAGTGAGAGGACGGGGACTCAGGAGCTGAACCAAGGTTAGTCTGAGATCCCACGCTTTTCTCCCGTGAGCTACAAAGCAGGATAGTGCCAGCAGCACCCTGTCTGCAGGCATCCAACGTTTTAATCTGGTTTGTAAAACCATCAGTTCCTGCTCCGCTAATGTGACCTAGTGCTCATTCCCGGCCTCTGTATTTCTAGCAGGGGGTTTCACATCCTGTGTTACCAGGGTTGACCTGTCCCAGAAGTCTGCTCACTCTTCTGTAGGGTTGGAGAGTCCTCTGGACGTTTTCCCTGAGCAGAAGAAGGGTGCAGCCAGGCTAATGACATAGTGGGTGACAGCTGGCAGAGTACTGAATAGCTTGATAGCAGGGACACTGACTGACTTGCTTAGTGGGACATATCTAAACCTGTCCCTGACCTTTCCCCAGGCTCTCTGCCTCCGTCTTATCTTGTTTCTACTTCTGGTGTGAAAGATCTAGACCAATTTAATGATGAATAATGATAAAACCCAAGAAATGTTCTTATTAAGTCGACTTTTTATCTTGAAAATGGGAATTATGTGGGCAGGTAAAAACTCCAGGTGAATCCCATGTAAAGACCCAAGTGGCCTTTCTCACTCTTTCACACACAGAGAATCTTGGTGGAGACTGCAACTTTAGAAAGCTGGAGCGATTTGAAAACACATAATTCTCTAGGCTATAAAATTTACTCCACTAGATTCAATCTAATCCCTTGAGCCAAAGATCAAACTCTTTGCCAGATGTGGTTTTCCATTGTCATTTCAGCCTTCAGGTGGGAAAGCAATTGTTTATAGGTTTTAATATTAAGAAGCTATGTCTCTATAAGCCAAAAGGACGTGCAGGTCAGAGCAATTAACTGGGCAGTTCAGTCTGCAAACTTGGACCTTTACTGCCCAGAGTAGTCTAGACAAAGATACATTGATCCTGGTTTTAATTTTGTAGTTTATCAGTATCCAGAAATTTGGTTTATTTCAGAGCTTTATTTAACTACTTGCTTTTTGAAACCGGCCTTGAATTAGTGCTTCCTTCATTTCTTTTTCTCTCTCTTTGGTATGTTCTCCACAGCTGGAACCAGGGGCTGGAGAGTGTTGAAATGAAACGCCAGAGCCATCCATTGCAGGCTTCCAGGATGGCTCTGGCCGTGGGAGTCCAGTGACCCTGGGAGGCTGAGATGGACTCAGTTCTTCTGTCTTAATGTGGCTGGAGGAGCCCCAGCTCTGGAATTTTATCATGATCTTTCATGCTGGGGGTTCAGCCAGCCCATGGGAAATTGGACTTGGGCGGGGCCACCTGGCAACAAATCCAAACTGAAATAGGAATCTGCTCTTTAAGGCTGACTGTGAAAATGTACATGGGCCCACAGCCCAGCCCAGATGCCTAAAGGACCTTGGGAAGGGAGGAAGTGGGATCAAAAAATCTTTTAGCCGCACATTGAAAACACCGCTTATTCAACCGGCATTTCTTTATGCACTAAGCCTGGAATATGGGAGGGGCCACTGAATGTCTTCTCAGGCCCATAAACAATGGCAGGGGCACAGTATTCCAGGAACCTGTTTTGGAAAATGTTGTAGATTTTTTTTTTTATAGTCCTAACTACTTTTAATTTTTAAAAACTTTTTCTCATATTGGAGTACAGCCAATTAACAATGCTGTCATAGTTTCAGGGGACAGCAAAGGGACTCAGCCATACGCATGTACACATATCCATTCTCCCCCAAAGTTCCCTCCCATCCAGGCTGCCACATAACACTGGGCAGAGTTCCCTGAGCTATATTCATTTTTTTAAAAAAGGAATGGTGACCCTCTGATGAGGCAAAGTAGCTAGCATTGAGTACTCTTGTGGGATATATTGTAAGAGACATGGGTTCAATCTCTGGGTGGGGAAGATCCCCTGGAAGAGGCATGGTGACCCACTCCAGTATTCTTGCTTGGAGAATCCCATGGACAGAGGAGCCTGGTGGGCCGCAGTCCATGGCGTTGCAGAGAGTCCGATATGATGGAAACAACTTAGGATACACACACATGGGATATATTAGTCATTGATTACTTACCTTTTCCAATAGCTCAGACACTCCTGGAAGTGAGGCCTGTTAAGCCCAAGGGAAGGCTGAAACTAAAAAGGGATCATTGGGATCATCCATTGTGGTGGTCCTTAACATGATTCCACATTGGAATCATGTGAGGATATTGTAAACCTACGGGCGTCTGGGTCCCATTTCAGACCAATGAAATCAGAATATCTAGGGCAACCCATCCTGACATGGGTATGTTTTAACACCCCCCTAAGCATTCGGAGAAGGCACTGGCAACCCACTCTGGTACTCTAGCCTGGAAAATCCCATGGACGGAGGAGCCTGGTAGGCTGCGGTCCATGGGGTCGCTAAGAGTCGGACACAACTGAGCTACTTCACTTTCACTTTTCACTTTCAGGCTTTGGAGAAGGCAATGGCAACCCACTCCACTGTTCTTGCCTGGAGAATCCCAGGGACGGGGGAGCCTGGCGGGCGGCCGTCTATGGGGTCGCACAGAGTCGGACACGACTGAAGCGACTTAGCAGCAGCAGCAGCATTCTGCTGTGCAGCTGAGGTTGAGAAACACCAAACTAGATGAATTTTACATGTGAACCCAAGGCCCAGGGAGATGGAGTATCCTGCCCAAGTCATGTAGCTAGCTGTTGTCAAAACCAGATTCTTATCTAACACTCTTGTGTCACATTAAGTTGCTTCTCTTTATTGTGGTTTCATGATAAATTAAAAACACACTTCAAAATGTAAGTTTCTAAAGTAACTTTAAGAAATGGATTTCACTTTAAGGCAAACAACAATTGAATCACTAATGCACTCATGCTTTCCTATGTGATGATCTCTTGACAAATGTGACTCTTCATTGTATTTGGGCCAGTGACTCAAATGTTGGCTCCTCGACTGCTTCTCCAGTGCAGGCGCAGCATTCTGGCATTCTGTTTCTTCTCCGGAAATCTTGCAACTCCTTTGATTCCCTTTGTTAATAGAAAGCACTCTCCATGAACCTCTAGCTGGTGATACAGATCTACCAAGGAAACATTTTCCACCGAACTCACTTCATTTGGGGACTATGTGTCCAGAAGAGCTGTCATTTCTGGCCAAGGCACCAATAGCACATGTGCCATCACTATTCTATGAGACATTTGGTTACCAACTAAATAACTGAATTGGATGTCAGCAGCCAGCCCTGGAAACTTACTATTTTTTTGTCCAGGCCACCATATTTGCCACACTGAAATGAAAATTCATAACCAGGCTTACCAACGATACCATTTAATTTCATTTCATAGATAAGACTTCAAGGTGTTCTGGTCTCTACACAAAACATTTGAATTTCTTCTTGTGTCAAAAGATGGAAAAACCTATGATGTAAATTTCAAGGCATTTAGAGAAATTGACTTATCTAGACTAATGGTCTCCAATCTTGGCTACATCAGACTCATGTGGGGGTTTAAAAATATAACCATTGTTTGGGCCCCACCCCTGATATAATTAGTCTGAGGTGGGACCAAATCATGAACATTTTCAAATACTCCTCAGCTGAGTCTCATGTACACCTTGGGTTGAGAACCACTGCACCTCGTTATGAAAGAGGGCTCTGAGCTCTGAATTTTTATTCTGGCCTTAGAGCTATAGGAATTGCATCTCATTTTATATATTCAACAAATCTATGTTTAAGAGGGAAAGTAATTTTGCACTACTTTCCATAGGTATCTTTTCCTCCAAAATCCCTTATATTTTGTTTTCACCTTTGCAGCCTCATTATGGCTAAAGCAGAGATTGATCACCCCTGGGAAGGAGAAGGTAGGTGCTGCCAAGAATGGTGGTTTGCAACCCAAGATGCCCTTTAGAATCTCCTGGGAAGCTTTAAAGAATTGCCAGTGCCTGGCCACTCCAGACTAATTAAATCAGAGTTTGGGAGAATGGGCCCAGGGAATACTATAAACATACCCCAGGCATAATAGTTTTTTGTTACACAGTCAAGATTGAGACCGATGACTCTAGTAAGAAATGGATGATGTGTCAACATAAAATGAGGTTCTTGTTTCTTAAGATCTTGCCTAGTTTAACATAAATTTTTGAAATCCAAGAGCAAGTGTCTACTTATCTATAATTGGAAGAGATAGAGGTCAGTTTTATTATTGACAATATGATTTATGATTTAACATAAATATTTATTGAGCAGCTACTCTGTGCAAGGAAATTGTGATTATAACCCCCCATCCCCCAGGAACTTTTTTTTTGTTTACTTTGAATCAGAAAGGAGTTGAGCGTGGTCGTATGTGTCTGGGTCCCAGCAGGAGAGAGATGACACATTCAACTGGATAACTGAGTAGGATTTAGTAAAGGGAATGTTTATTATGATATGGGCAGGGTTTGTGCATGTGTGCCTGCTAGGTCGCTTCAGTCATGTCCGACTCTTTGCGACCCTATGGGCTGTAGCCCGCCAGGCTCTCTCCATGGGGTTCTCCAGGCAAGAATACTGGAGTGGGTTGCCATACCCTCCTTGAGGGGATGTTCCCAACCCAGGATCAAACCTGCATCTCTTATGTGTCTCCTGAATTGGCAGGCTGGTTCTTTACCACTAGCGCCACCTGGGAAGCCCATGGGCATGGTTTAGGGAAAGCAGCCAGAAAAGGCATAGACTCCTGGGCTGGCTGCTAGCAGTGGGAGCTGTCATCCTCCCAGGCCTGCAAGGGCCGGTCAGACTAGCTGTACCTAGAGGGCTGCCTGGCAGAGGAGTAAACTTTTCAAGAAGGAAACAGCAAATCTCATAGAGACCCTTTCCATATGAGATAATTCTAGTTGAATTCCTATCTCATGTAGCCAAGAGTTCTAAGTAATACAGAAACTGTTACTGGGAGTAAGTAGACACAAATGACATTTTGAGACTGGATCCATGGAATGGAAAGTGATGAGGGGCCCCTACTTCTGCCTTGGAAAGCTGGCAGTATAACAATGACTGCCTCAGTCTCTTGGGACTCAGCCTATAAGGCTCACCAGGGCTGGAGCTTCTAGAGACAACATAGAAAATGTCAAAACACCATCCATTCATCCATATATACATTTATCCATTTTGTTAAGTCAAAAATACTAAGTTTCTATCAAGTACCAGGTACAGTTCCAGGATATTAGAGACTGATGTCTTACAACAGGTTCTAGATCAGACATGAAGAAGCAGCGAAGGATCCATGTTTGAGGCAGCTGGCCCCAAACACATTACCCATTCACACCTGTGGTGGGGGGGGGGGGTGGTCACAGAGAGAAGCGCCAATGCATCTGTGATTGGATAAGCACCTTGAATCCATTTCATAAAGATACTTTGTAAACTTACATTTTGAATACTGCTTTTCATTTATGGTAAAGCCACAATAAAAAGAAGCAACTTCATGTGGGGAAACCACACTAGATAAGAATTTGGCTTTGACATGAACTAGCCACAGAGCTTCCCAGGTGGCACTAGTGGCAAAGAACCCGCCGACCAATACAGGAGACGTAGGAGAGGTGGGCTTGATGTGGGTCAGGAAGATCTCCTGGAAGACGGCATGGCAACCCACAGCAGTAATCTTGCCTGGAGAATCCCGTGGATAGAGGAGTCTGGCAGGCGATGGTTGAAAAGAGTCAGATACAACTGCAGTGACTTAGCACGCATAGACACAGAGCACCTAATGTTATTTTAGAAATTTCTGTTACTTTAAATTAATTTTTATTGGAGTATAGTTGCTTTACAGTGGTGCGTTAGTTTCTGCTGTACTAAATCAGCAGATTTGGTGAACCAGCCTGTATCCCCTCTTCCTTGGATTTCCTTCCCATCAGGTCTCCACAGAGCCCTGAGTAGAGTTCCCTATGCTTTATAGCAGGTTCTCATTAATTATCTACTTTATACATGTATGTATCAACCCCAATGTATATGTGCCAACCCCAATCTCTCAGTTCATCTCACTCCGTCTTCCTCCCTTGGTATCCATATGTTTGTTCTCCACATCTGTGTCTCTGTAGAAATTTCAGTTTTTATTTCCCTAGGTGTGGAGATGTGACTTCAGCAGTGTCAGAAGAAAGATGCCACTGAAGAAATTCAGGAGAGGAAAGAGGCCTTTCCTAGCAGCCAGGGATGGTCTCCAGAATAAGGAGATCTTAGTTCATTCACATATCCTTTTATTATGTCCTATTATGTGCAGACACAGGTGGGAGGGGGTCCCCAAATAATGACAGAATCCTTGCCTTCACAGAGCCCGGGGTGTTATGGAGATTCAAGTGAGCTCAGGTAACTAAACAGTGATAGCATTTACCTGGAGGTTGTGGAGTTATTCTTTTGGAATCCCTTGATAGTGGTTCAGTTATTTTAAAGAAAAGGAATTGACTACCTGCCAAGTTCTAGCCTGAGTGTTTGTGACTGTGTGTTTTTTGTGCATTTGTGCACATCCGTGCATGCCTGCACACACGTTCTTCATATAGAAAGAATTCTCTCCTGAGATGAAGTGGGGAGGAAGGAGGAGAGCTGACAGCTTTTCCCCTAATGTTTTCCTAGTGAAACATTAGCAAAAATCAAAGACAGCACACCGTCTGTTAAGGAAGGAAAAGTCATCGGGTCTAAACTGTCTACTCTCTTCTGGTTAAAGCTCAGTGACGTCAACAAGATGTAAGGTTGCAGGATGAGTCTGAGGGTCCACTGAGATGAATCAAACTTCATGACTCCTTGGAACAGGGGCCTGTTTTCATGCCAGTCCCCCTGCGTCCTTTGAGGGAACCTGGGAACAAATGGATTTAGCATCTGGGGTTTCTTGTTAGGTTGACCTCGCTTTACTAACATCCAGGACTTCTGCTGAAATCTCTGAAGACCAAAAGCTAATGGAAAGCCCAGGAGGAGGCAAGTGTTTTCCACATTCGGAAGCCTAAGAGGTTAATATGCTCCTCTCTTTCTCTGTCATAACCTACATGCTTTTAGTCCTGACTTTTGCTAAGTGACCTTTAGCTGAGACATCAGGGTCTGTCGTTCTTATATTTGGCAGCCACGGAAACTCATTCTGAACAGAGCAACAGTTACAGGTGCAAGGGGCAGGTTAGTTGGCTAAAGCTCGATTTTATGAGTTAAGAACAGTATCATGGGGAGTAGACGCCCCAGTAGTGAGTGTCTTCTTATTCAGTCTCATGGGGAACCAGAGACTGACTGAGCTGGGTCCCGGAGGGAGAAGCAGGGGAGAGGGACGAGGTGGCTGCTGACCTTTGTTCAGGGCCATGGCAGGGCTGCTGTTTGAGGAGATATTTGAAAGGCATTGTGAAGGAGGAGGGGCAGAACCCTTCATAACCTGGGGGTTTGCTATGATGCCACTTCCTGTATACACGTGGTATCTCATAACTGTGGGTGGATACCCCCTGAATACCTCGAGCTGTCTTTCTGAGTGTGCCCAGGGTGACTGCGGTGTGGCAGTGGCCCCACAGGCAATGGGAGACGAACAGTGACCACTCCTTTCAAGGTCATCCTAGCATCTCTCACCCTCCCGGTGTCAAGCTTCTGACTTTGTTCTGCTTCTGATATGTATCCTGAACTTCAGGTGACCTACATTCAGATTATGTAAAAAGGTTAAAAAGCAAAGGCCTTTTTGCACTGAGGTCAGAGTTTGGTCCTGCTTGATAACACTGCTTTGATCTCCGGGACCCTGCCTGTCAAGATCTGTGGTGTCTGTCAACTAACTTCGCTCTGCACTTGACCTTTTGCTTGCCGGGACCTGTGGTTCCCTCAGCATGTCACCTCTGGCCAAAAAAAAAAAAAAAAAAAAAAAATCCCTATATTCTGAGATTGTTCCAGATTTTTTCTGGCCACTTACAAAGGTGTTTAAAAAGAAGGCCTTAAAAAACACATAACAAGAAGGCAAAGAAGTGCATTTGAGAGGAAATTTCAAACAAATTATAGGATCATTGATGCAGGACTCAGTAATAGCAGTTTGTTTGGCCAGAAGCTTACAGAAGGCACAGGAATCACAACCAAATTCTAATTGAGGAGGGTGAAACAGAGAGATTATTTGCTGCAGCTCCCTGTTTTGGGGCAGATAACCCTCCAGTGATCAAAGCCAGATGCTTGTCTCCTGTCCTCTTGAGAATTTCTGAATGTGCTTTCCTTTCCTTTGATTTGCTCATTTTTATATTTTATCACACTGGCAGCAAAAAAAGTCCTTCCTCATGTCCAGCTGGAATCTTTGCTACTTAATTGAAAAGCCTATTTTCCATTCCTTGTCCATTTTGGTTACTTTTAATGGATCCTTTCCAGATGTGCACATGGTTTTCACAATGTGGTGGAAACCCACTGGGACACAAGACTCTCCTAAGGGTCTGACTCTCCCCAGCATGTTGGAGCCACTGAACTAGGAATCAGGGCAACCCTAGTCCCCTGCCTGCCAAGAACCCACGGTTTGACCTTGGACGAGTCATTTTCCCTGACTACACAAACTATTCCTCATTTCTAAAGTGAGGGGATCAGACCACACAATCTCTAAAATTTCTTCCAGCTCTGGACAATTGTGTTCAATAATTTTGCTGAAAAACACCATGTCTGAAGCAATGAATCTGTGCTTAGCGTGTAATAGATACACAGTAAATATTTGTCGAGCGGTATTAAATCATAGGGATTTCCACTGAAGGTTTCTCTTAGCAGTCAGTAAACCTTTTAATCACCTGGATGCCCTGTCTCTCTGTGGGAGGATCTGTCTCTCTTGTAAAAGTAAGAACCGGAGCAGATGTCTTCATAAAGTATTTCAAGGACCTGGCATAGGAACAGTCAGGATTCTAAGGCTCTGTAGACAACCAGGCCCAACCCGTTTCTAGTCAATTCTTTGCTGTCACAGCCAATCTATTAAGATGCCTCTGTGATTGCAGAAAGAAAGCAAGTGCCCAAGAGGAAGAGGTGAGACATGTATCCAATTATAAATATATCCCATTAAAAATAGATATCGACAAGGAGCGTCAGACAGAGTTGTGCTCAGTAAGCTGAGCTGGGATGGGGGGTGGAGGCGGGGTGGGTAAGTAGCGTATTATCCAGAAAGCAACCGTTCTTTCTTAGATGATTCCTTAGTAATATCTTTGCGGTTGCATAGGGCTCTTAATTAGCTACTACATAATGTACAGGGGTCAGGGAAGGATTCAGCTTGGAAAGTCCAGTAAAAATAGAATTAAGACTTAATGCATATTTTTCTTCTCTAAGTCATAGGACTTATACAGAAAACCCAGTGAAGGGTTAGGAGTGACTGTGTTTCTGGGAGGACCAGGCTGACTTTTGAAAGAGAGAATGGGGTGCAATCCCTAACATGCCTGGTCTTTAAAAGCTCTAAGGGAGCGCCTTGTGTGTGGGACAGAGGGAACTCTGGACCTGACATCAGAAACCTTGGGCCTGGGCTTCTCACCTGGGCCCAGCACGTCCCAACTAGGTGACCTTGGAAAAACCAATGAACTTCTTCTGAGGCTCAGGTTTGCATTAACAGTTAAGTGAGGCAGGGCTTTCCAGGTGGCTCAGCGGTCAAGAATCCACTTGCCAATGCAGAAGACACGGGTTTGATCCCTGATCTGGGAAGATCCCACATGCTGTGGAGCAACGAAGTTCCTATGCTGCCACTGTCGAGCCTGCGTGCTGCAGCTAGTAAACTCTGCACGCCGCAGAGCCCACGCTCTGCAACCAGAGAAGTCACTGCAATGAGAAGTTTGCCTACCATAACCAGAGAGTAGCCCCTGTCGCCGCAACTAGAGAAAGGCCCATGCGGCAACAAAGACCTCGCATGGTCAACAATAAACACATAAAATTATTAAAAACATAATTAAGTGAGGTAATAGATGAGAAAGCATCTTCTATGTGGGGAAACTCAAAGGTCTGTTTCTTGTAAATGGCATCTGTGGTCAGAACTGATAGCACCAAAAGCAGCAGTGACTCAGGGCAATGCTGTGGCTGAGAACCTCCTGTGCGGTGCTGTGCTGAGTCGCTCGGTCACGTCTGACCCTTTGCGACCCCGTGGACTGCAGTCCTCCAGGCTCCTCAGCCCATGGGATTCTCCAGGCAAGAATCCTGGAGTGGGTTGCCATGCCCTCCTGCAGGGGATCTTCCCAATCCAGGGATCGAACCCAGGTCTCCCACATTGCAGGTGGATTCTTTACCGTCTAAGCCACCAGGAAGCCCAAGAATACTGAAGTGGGCAGCCCGTCGCTTCTCCAGGGGATTTCCCTGACCCAGGAGTCGAACCGGGGTCTCATGCATTGCAGGTGGGTTCTTTACCAACTGAGCTACCAGTCATCTCATTTGGACCCTGTGATGAGTGTCTTTCCTCTCTGTATTAGTTTGTTGGGGCTGCCATGACAAAACATCACAGACTGAGTGGCCCAAATGGCAGAAATCTATTTTCTCATAGTTCTGGAGGCTCAAAGGCCAAGATCACGGTGCTGGCAGGGTAGGTCTGAGGCCTCCCCACTTGACTTGCGCATGGCCACCCTCTTGCTTCTTCTCCTGGTCATCTCCCTATGCACATGTACCGTGGTGTGTCCTAATCTCCTCCTCTTGGAAGGACATGGTCAGATTGGGTTAACTAAGGCATTTCCCTAAAGACCCCATATCCACAGTCACTTTCTGGGGTATGGGGGTTAAGACTTCAACCTAGACAGAGTTCAGTCCACAGCTCCCAGCAGCTCACTGAGCCCGCATGAGGAGTGCACATCACAGGGCCATGCGGGTCTTTGCAGTCTAGCTCTGCGACGAGGTTTTATGCTCAAGATCAATCGTCCCTCCTCTCCTGCCTCCCTCCCTTCTTCTTGGGAGGAAAACTCAAGCTAGCACGTCTGGTTTGAAAAGTGAATACTTCTCCTTTTCAGAGATTCTTCATCTGTGGTTGCTCAGGTTCATAAACAAGAACACCGAAGTCCCTGGGTTCTTGGGTGAGTCTTAAAACTACCCCACGAAGTGGCCTCTTTAGCACAAAAGGCCATGCTGTCAGCTGGCCTGTGTGAGTGGAGACAATGCTAGAGCCACACCCCTGAGGACCGCAGGGGGCTCCCCTCCTCTGTGCTTTCTCTCTCCTTCCCTCGGAGCGCCTTCTACATTATGAGTCATTCCATACTCCGCAAACCCACCCAGCTGTCTGCAGTGCAAGAAATAACCACAGCCAGAGGCATCTTGGGCCAAAACTCTCCTCTCCTCTCTCTTTCTTGCTCTTGTTCTCCATTTTATTGCTCATTCCCCAAGTAACCTCCCCCATCACTCCATATTCTCAATCTTATCCCTTCCAAGGCTTAGTTTGGCAATCCGGTCTGACAACAATGGGTCTTTATCAGTGAATGTCTGACCTATCAAAAAATGAGTATTTACCAAACTAACAGTTACATCAAAGTGCTTAAGCCCAATCACATTCCTCTTTTCTTGTAATTCTTGCCTAGATTATTAACTTCTCATGAATGGGGACCATATTGTACTGTCCATGACCCTTAGTACAATTCTTTACACACAGGAATACTCCAAACACCTTGGAAGAAAGCAATAAAACTTTTAAGCATAATATTATCCTCTAAGAGGTTTAGGCATACAGCATCTTTCAAGAAAATTGTTAAGCTCCTCAGTGGGGCTTTCTAAACCATGAATTGGGTGTTAGCTACTTCAGTGATGCAATTTAAACAACTGAACTTAGCCAAAGGTGTTGTTTATTTAAAAAACAGACAGACAACTAAATAATAATTATAACTTATTTTGATACAAGGATATAAAACAGACAGTCATAAAGAGTGGTTATCATAGATGTGAATGCCTAGGTAAAAATGCAGTACCTTATTAACAAGATAAAATTTTTCTGTGTTTTTGCATTAAAAATATTTTCCTCCTCTTTTGGCTTCAAAGTTAGAAATTCTCTCTTAAGTGCTTGCTCTGATTTTAAAGTCTGAGAAGTTTTGCTGAAGTTAATAACTTCAAGCCTTCCTAAACAAATGATGGTCTCTGATCCTTGTCCTAATCTTTCTTGTTCTTTTTTCCTCCCTCTCTTTGCCATCAGAGGAAAAAGAGAGTAATGACAAGATCAGATGGATAACAGTCTCCCATATCTGACCTTTCCTATGCTCTTCCCTACTAGTAGAAATACGAAAAATTGGGCACAAGTCCTAAATTTGTACTCATCCATTCATTCAACAAATATTAAGCACCTACTATGTGCCAGACATTTTCCCAGGTGCAGGAACTACAGAGATGTTGTTCAGTTGCTCAGTTGTGTCTGACTCTTGTGACCCAATGGACTGCAGCATGCTAGGCTTCCTTGTCCTTCACCATCTCCCAGAGCATGCTCAAACTCATGTCCATTGAGTCAGTGGTGGGATCCAACTATCTTGTCCTCTGTCACCCCCTTTTCCTCCTGCCTTCTATCTTTCCCAGAATCAGGGTCTTTTCCAATGACTCTTCACATCAGGTGGCCAAAGTATTGGAGCTTCAGTCCCTAAAATGAATATTCAGGGTTGATTTCCTTTAGGATTGACTGGTTTTATCTCCTTGCAGTCCAAGGGACTCTTAAGAGTCTTCTCCAATGCCACAGTTAGAAAGCACCAATTCTTCAGCACTCAGCCATTTTTATGGTCCAACTTTCACATCCACACATGATTACTGGAAAAACCATAGCTTTGACTATATGGGCCTTTGTCAGCTGAGTGATGTCTTTGCTTTTTAATATGCTGTCTAGGTTTGTCATAGCTTTTCTTCCAAGGAGCAAGTGTCTTTTAATTTCATGGCTGTAGTCACCCTCAGCAGTGATTTTGGAGCCCCCCAAAATAAAGTCTTTCACTGTTTCCCTTATTTCCCCATCTATTTGCCATGAAGTGATGGGATCTGGTGCCATGATCTTAGTCTTTTGAACGTTGAGTTTTAAGCCAGATTTTTGGCTCTCCTCTTTCACCTTCATCCAGAGGCTCTTTAGCTCCTCTTCTTGTTCTGCCATAAGGGTGGTGTCATCTGCATATCTGAGGTTATTGATATTTCTCTCCGCCATCTTGAGTCTAGCTTGTGATTCATCCAGCCCAAATTTCACATGATGTACTCTGCATAGAAGTTAAATAAACAGGGTGACAATATACAGCCTTGATGCACTCCTTTCCCAGTTTTGAACCAGTTTGTTTCCCATGTCCGGTTCTGGCTGTTGCTTCTTGACCTGCATACAGGTTTCTCAGAAGACAGGTAAGGTGGTCTGGTATTCCTAGCTCTTTAAGAATTTTCCACAGTTTGTTGTGATCCACACAGTCAAAGGCTTTAGTGTAGTCAGTGAAGCAAAACTAGATGTATTTCTGGAATTCTCTTGCTTTTTCTGTGATTCAGCAGATGTTGGCAATTTGATCTCTGGTTCCTCTGCCTTTTCTAAATCCAGTTTGTACATCTGGAAGTTCTTGGCTCATGTATTGTTGAAGTTTAGCCTGGAGGATTTTGAGCATGACCTTACTAGCATGTGAAATGAGTGCAATTGTGTGGTAGTTTGAACATTGTTTGGCATTGCTATTCTTTGTGATTGGAATGAAAATTGACCTTTTCTGGTCCTGTAGCCGGCTACTGCTGAGTTTTCCAAATTTGCTGGCATATTGAGTGCAGCACTTTCACAGCATTATCTTTGAGGATTTGAAACAGCTCAGCTGGAATTCCATTACCCCCACTAGCTTTGTTTGTAGTGATGCGTCCTAAGGCCCACTTGACTTCGCATTCCAGGATGTCTGGCTCTAGGTTTGTGATCACACCATGGTGGTTATCCAGGTCATTAATATCTTTTTTGTATAGGGCCTCTGTGTATTCTGGAGAAGGAAATGGCAATCCACTCCACTCTTCTTGCCTGGAGAATCCTATGGACAGAGAAGCCTGATGGGCCACAGTCCACGGGGTCACAAGATTCAGACACGACTGAGTAACTCACAACAACAACAATGGTTGTATTTGGATAAGGAAATGGCAACCCACTCCAGTCTTCTTGCCTGAAGAATCCCATGGACAGAGGAGCCTGGCAGGCTACAGTCCATGGGGTCACAAAGAGTCGGACACAACTGAGTGACTCACAACAGCAACCACAAAATCTGTGTATTCTTGCACCTCTTAATATCTTCTGCTTCCATTAGGTCCATACCATTTCTGTCCTTTATTGTGCCCATCTTTGCATGAAATATTCTCTTGGCATCTCTAGTTTTCTTGAAGAGATCTCTAGTCTTTCCCATCTATTGTTTTCCTCCATTTCTTTGCATTGTTCACTTAGGAAGACTTTCTTATCTCTCCTTGCCCTTCTTTGGAACTCTGCATTCAGATGGGTATATCTTTCTTTTTCTCCTTTGCCTTTTCCTTCTCTTCTTTTCTGATTTATTTGTAAGGCCTCCTTAGTCAACCATTTTGCCTTTCTTTTTCTTGGGTATGGTTTTGATCACTGCCTCCTGTACAATGTTATGAACCTCTGTCCATAGTTGTTCAGGCACTCTGTCTATCAGATCTAATCCCTTGAATCTATTTGTCACATCCACTGTGTATTCATAAGGAATTTGATTTAGGTCATACCTGAGTGGCCTAGTGGTTTTCCCTACTTTCCTTAGTATAAATGAATTTGGCAATAAGGAGTTCATGATCAACTCTCAGTCTTGTTTTTGCTGACTGTATAGAGCTTCTCCATCTTTGGCTGCAAAGAATATAATCAATCTGATTTTGGTATTGACCGTCTGGTATAGAGTATAGAGTCCATGTATAGAGTCATCTCTTGTGTTGTTGTAAGACAGTGTTTGCTATGACCCTCTTGGCAAAACTGTTAGTGTCTGCCCTGCTTCATTCTGTACTCCAAGCCCAAACTTGCCTGTTATTTTGGGTATCTTGATTTCCTACTTTTGCATTACAGTCCCCTATGATGAAAAGGACATCTTTTTTGGTGTTAGTTCTAGAAGGTCTTGTAAGTCTTCATAGAACCATTCAACTTCAGCTTCTTCAGCATTACTGGTTGGGACATAGACTTGGACTACTATAATATTGACTGGTTTGCCTTGGAAACAAACCAAGATCATTCTGTCATTTTTGAGATTGCTCCCAAGTACTGTATTTTGGACTCTTTTGTTGACTATGAGGGCTACTCCATTTCTTCTAAGGGATTATGGCCCACAGTAGTAGATACAATGGTGATCTGAATTACAGAGATGAGAAAGTCACAATCCCATTCTGCAAGAAGCTCATAGTCTATTGGGGAGTAGAAATACAACCACATTGTTCCTGTATACTGAGATATTAGAAATAAGTATAAAGGACTATGAGAGAACTGAGGAGAGGTCTATTTCTCATCATGAAGAGAAGGAAGGTTAGAGACATGGAAATTTGTCTTTTAAGGGTTAGGAGAGGAGTGGCGAGCATCATCTCGAACTATGGGATCCAAAATGGTAGCTACCTAGCCTCATGTGGCTATTTACATTAATTAAAATAAAATTAAAAACTTAGTTTATTAGTTGTGCCACATTTCAAGTCCTCAGAAGCCAGCTATGGCTAGTGGCTACCACCCTGAACAGTGCAGATACAGGATATTTCCATCACTGCAGAAAGAGGGAAAAAAGTGTATGTCAAAATGACACAGGAGCCAACCTGAAAGAGCTCCAATGGTTAGATCTAGAAAAATTTAAGCAAAGAAAAAAATTGATAAAATAAAACAATAGTAACTTTGTAGAGAAATCTTGCAGACACCGAGTAATGAGATTTAACATATTAGTGATGAGTATCGAATGCGTTTGGTATAATAATGAGAAGGCACCCCACCTCTGTAGTATTATTTCCAAATCCCCAAATCCCAGTCTAGGCAAGAAAACCCATCAGACAGACCCACAATAGAGGATATTCTACCAAGTATCTGACCAGTATTCCTGAAAAGCGTCAAGGTCACAAAGAACAATGATAGGCTGAGAAATGTCACAGCTGGGTGAGACTAAGGGGACATGATGACTAAATACAATGTGATATCCTGGGTTGGATCCTGGGCTAGAAAGAGATCATAAATGGAAAAGCTGGTAAAATCCAAATAAAATTGAAGTGTGGTAATAGTGTTGTACCAATACTAATTTCTTGGTTTTGATAAGTGCACTAGGTTACATAAGATGTTAATATTGGGAGAGGCCAAGTGAAAGATATACAGGAACTCTCTGTTCTACTATTGTAATAATAGTCTAAATAATAATAATAAGTCTAATAATAATAAGAAAGTCTAAAATTATTCAGATGAAAAATCTATGGAAAAATAAAGACAGCTTGGTGAAAATGTGTGGTGTAAGCCCCCCAGATTAGGCCCAGTATTGTGTTACCTTGACATCAGGTGAAACTGGTAGAGTCTTAAAAGGCCTAACTGCAAGTTCCCCTCCCCACTCTGCTCCCGCAGATAAGGTCTCACACCCAAACCACCCTCCTTATCCAGTAAACGAGGTACGCTTCCTGCTTACCGCCGCGTTCCCAAGTGCAGCTCCCGTGTGGTTCTTTGTGGTATGCGGTGTCCTTCCTTCCAGGACCATGAGTGTGTGTGATTAATAAGCTACCTCATCCGCCCAGTATCAGCTGTCATATGTTCAGTCATCCCTGCAGCCCAGGGCGGACCCCTCCCTTGCCAACGGGGCAGATAAGAGGGGATTATAACAGATGTCTAAGCTCTCACCCTTTTCCCAGAGTGCTGCAGGGTTCTCTCCTCAGAGCTGCTCTCTGATTGGGATTTCTCTCCTCCTCTTGCTCAGGATTTGGAGATCTGGGCAGGGGAAGGACAATGCAATGATAATCAGAGATGAGGAGGAAGAATACAGTGATGAGGAGACAAAAGGAGAGCAGCCAGGGAAAGAGTTAAAGAAAGAGATGACATACTTCTAAGATTCCACCCAAGGCTGGGGGACGCCCCCAGGGACTTTAGGACAAAATTGACCACCTGCACACGCAGTGGGCATTGAGTAGAGTGTCACAAGCTTGGAACCTGGGTCCCACCCCACCATCCAGCTGTATGGCCTTGGACGAGTCCTCCAACTTCTCTCAGTCTAGATATTCTTAACCATAAATGAGACTAATAGGACTCGTGTGTCTAATACTTCCCTGGTGGTTTAATGGTAAGGAATCCCCCTGCCAATGCAGAAGACTTGGGTTTGATCCCTATGTTAAGAAGATCCCCTGGAGAAGGAAACGGCAACCCACTCCAGTATTTTTGCCTGAGAAATCCCATGGACAGAGGAGCCTGGTGGGCTACAGTCCTTATGGTCACAAAGAGTTGGGCAGGACTTAGTGACTAAACAACAAACTATATGGGAGTCACATGTAGTATTCCATGTGAGAGTGTGTAAAAAGTGTGAAATCATATACACTTTATAAACATACTGAGCTCATTACTTTAGGAATGAGGATGAAAAGATATGGCTCCTGCTCTCAAGAAAGTTGTAACCTGGTAGGAAGGTGCCGTACATGCAGTGGTAACAGCGGTTTCCATGCTCATAGTTTCCACGGGGGAGATGTAAGCAAAATGCTATCGCAGGGACAATTCGACTGGAGAGGTGGAGAGATTCCGTGGAAGAGGTATGATTTGCACTTGGCCTTGAAACACAAGTCGTTGTAAAATGTTACATGGAGTGATGGCAATGGGTGGGGAGCAGTAGTGTTTAGTGTCTACACTTAGTAGTTCTATGGCTGTGGGCACGTTTAAAGCTTTCTCAGCCTTAGTTGCCTTGTCTTCAAAATGGGGATCATACCTACAGTTGAGATAAGAATCGAATGGAGGGTAGAAGGGACAGTGCCCCACAGAATGCCCGGCATGTAGTGGCTACTCAGTCAGTGTTGGCTGAGTCTGAAGTATGTATTGTCTTAAGGCTGGGACCTGGTTTTTCTGGGCAGGAGTTTCATCCAAGGTGTGGATAGGAATTTAACCAGCCCTTGATGATTTACAAGGCACCAATAGCCTTAGTTTGAAAATGCTTCCCTGAGGCTGCTTTTTGTGCATGAGCCTTGCAGCCTTCAGTCATATTGCAGATAGAGTGGAACATGGGGCGGGGCCTAGGCAGCTGGGTACGCAGTGACTATAGCAGGAGACTGCTGGGTAGCTCCTCCTCCTGGGTCATCTACCCCGGGGGCTGAGTAGTGAGAGTGGCACTGTTTCAGTGGCCTGGCAGGTATTGACAAGGATACCCCAGCTGGCTTGGGTGGCTTGCTACCTCAACATCTCCACTTGGATGTATAACCAACATCTAAACTCAGTATCTCCAAACCCGAGCTCTTGAACTCCACACCCACCGGCTCCACCTTCAAGTTATGGCATCTCCATTCTTCCAGTTGCTCAAGCCCAAATCTTGCAAGTTGCCTTGACTCCTCTCTTCTTCTCTCAGCTCCTATTCTGCCATCCAACTTCTCAGAAAATCCTATTGCCTCTACCTTTAGAATGAAGCCAGTATCAACCACTTATTACCACCTCCACTGCTGACCCTGGTTGGGGAATTCCACTTTTCACCTGAATTACTGCCGCAGCCTCTCTGGTCTCTCTTAGCTTTTGTTCTTGCCACTCCCTCCCACCCCCATACAGTCTATCCTCAGTAGGGCATAATGCTAAAAGTTAGATCATTTCATTCCTCACTTAAAATTCTTCAAATGCCTCCATTTCTCTCAGAGTAAAGTTTAGGGTCCCTAAAATGCCCTACAAGAATGTTTGTGAGCCCAGGACCAGGCTCCTGTTTTCTCTCTGACTTCGTCTCCTATTACCCCTCTTGCCCTCTGCTCCAGCCACTTGGGCCTTCCCCTGTTCCCTAGAGCCTTTGCTCTGGCTGGAAAACTTTTCCTCCAGATAGCACTATGTTAACTCCCTCATTCCTTCAAATCTTTGCTCGAATGTCAACTTCTCAACAAAGCTTGTGACAATGCTATATTTAAAATAGGAACCGCACACCTCTCTGTCTTCGCCCACTGTGCTCTGTCCCCGATACCCTGCAATACTCTTTTCACAGTCATCACCCACCTTATCTCTTCATTTATTTCTTATTTTTAAAAAATATTCTCCTTTATTTATTCTTTTGGCTGTGCCATATAGCCTGCAAGATCTTAGTTCCCCGACCAAATATTGGACCTGTGTCCCCTGCAGTGAAAGCACAGTGTCTTACTAACCACTGGACCACCAGGGAAGTCCCTACTTCTTGATTATGCCCATTTTTGCTTTTCTGTCTCCCTTGACTAGAAATATAAGCCAAAAGAAAGCAAGTGACTCTCTCAGTTGTGTTCACGAGGAACCCAGGTGCCTGGAACACTTCCTGGCAGCTGAGAAGTATTTCTTTGCTGTTCTCAGCCTCAGCCCCTCTCTGCTGCTGGATGGCACAGCAGAGAAGATCTGCCGACAGAGGGGCCCATCAGTGGTCTGGGTTGCAGCCCCCCACTTCACTTGAGGTAGGTTCCAGGAGTGAACTGACTTCTCCAAATTCTCAAGCTGAAGTTGAAGGCTCAGCCCAGTATGGACCTCAGGTGAGCTGCTGCCAAATGAACCTTTCACTTCTCTGAGGCCCCCAGGTTGAAGGAGGGTTGGTGGGAAAGGTGGTTGGAGCAGGAAGGAAGGGCTCCTGGGTGGGTGGGTGGTTTAGGGACCCCCGCTTGCCCTGAGTGGTGAGTTCATCACATCTGTAGGATGTGCCCAGAGTAGCGCTCTCTTTTGAAAACCCAGCCCCCATCTATGCCCACTCGTTGCATGAGCCTCTGGGGGGCATCCCTGGTGATTCCGTGGCTAAGCAGGATGGGGGAGGATTTAAAACATTAGAGCTGAGCTTGTTCATGGATGGGTCTGGGCTCTGAATACAGCACAGAGGAAGTGGGGAGAGGTCTGGGGCCCCTCACCCCCACTTCTAAGCTATGGATTTTCCATCTGTTCAAAGGGAACAGTAAAGCCTGCCTGTCTCCCTTTCAGCATCTGCGGATCAAGTGAAATAATGTATATGAAAATGTTCCAAAAAGAATAAAGAGCTTTGCCAGGATAAAAAATTGTTTTTATTCCAAATGATAAGTCAAGGGTGCGATTTCTAATAAGTCATTTGTGTGGGCTGTTCTTTTAAATCCTGTTTATTTATTTTTTTAAAAAATAAAAAACACTCCACGCCTGCCCTATCAGTGAAGGGTGGAAGCGTGGTGCACAGCTTCAGGCCATCACTAGTCTCTCTGCAACTCGGCCCTTCTCTTCTGAAGCAGCTTGCTCCCAGGTGGGACATGCTGTTTGGCAGAGCACCCTCCAGCTGGCAGGGCCCCTCGTGTGGCTGTGATGGGGCTGTAGCCTTGCTGAACCCAGGATCCACACCCCTTGGGCATGAGGTTGAAATCACCTGCCTCCAGAGCTTCACTGACACCACTGGGAGATAGAAGGAAGTTGGGTCAAAAACGCAGTTTGTTCAGGATCTGAGTGGGCAGCAGCAGAAAAGAGGAAGGAAACTCATATCGGTAAGACTTCTCTTTAGGCCATCGTTACTTTGGACCATCATTACTTTAGGCCTCATGACATACTCGTATCTCTCTAAGGTATGTTCTTCTTATTTTAGAAAGGAGAAAACTGAGGTTCAGAGAGGTTAGTAACCTGTCCCAGGTCACACAGCTTGCTAGTAACTGGCAGAACCTGCATTGGAACTCAGATCTGCCTGGTTTAAAAAGCCATGCCCTTCCCCTGACATGGCAGGATAGTGGATGAGGCTCTAGCTTTAGCTCCTTGCCTTAGATGTATGCTCTTAGGCAAGTCATTTAAACTTCTCCCATCTGTTTTCTCATCCACAGAAGGCAATGATAACTCTATCCCTCACTGGAAGTTGTGAGATTCAAGTGAAATAATATATGTGGAGTGATCTGAGTATTGCAGGTTGTTCCATACAAGCGAAGAATTAGTTACAGTTTAAAAGGCATTGGTTTCATCCTGTGACTCCCTTGCTCAAGAACTTTCAGTGAGTTACTCATTCCTGACCCCAGTGAAGACTCTGGCCTCCCAAGATCCATCGTTTGTGTTATCTGTTATTACTGTCCTCTCCGGCTAGCCTTGTTTTTGACCTTGTAAATGGTACATTCATTATCTGAAATGTCTTCCGTGCCACCTCTCTGCCAATCTGGCTCTTTCCCCACCTTTAAAATGTGTTTGCCTCCTCCAGGAAGCCCTCCTTTGCAGCCTCACCTGGCCATGCCATGTGGATTCCAACATGCTGCTGGGCTGCTGGGGGTAAGTCATTTCATAAGCTTGAGCACTTCTCTTCAAGGAGGTTTTGGAGTCCTGCAGGCAGAGGTCAGGGTTCTGTGGTCTTTGTCCTCACAGTACCTTGTGCAGGACTTAGGACCCACGAGTTCTACACTCAGAAAATGTTGACTGATGGACTGATCCAGGGCACTGGATCCATGCCTCTGTCTTCTCTTGTGACAGGTCATGGGAAGGTCTGGCAGCTCTTCCAGTCATCCTCACGCAGCTCCCAGCTGTTTCCTGGGAGCGCTCACACCATGCGTGCCTGGAGCTGTCACCCCCTCCCTTCTGTCTGGCCAGACCACTCTGTTCTTGCAGGGCCAACCCCCAGCAGAGCTACTTAGCCAAGGACTCTGTCCAAGTCGTCTGCCCTACTCTGCACTCCTTTCCAGGCCATATCTGAGCGCTGGGTTATGTTTTGGCTTATCTTCCAAAACCCTTGAGAAGATAGAACAGCCTTGATCATCCATGGGCATGTAGTAGCTGCTTATTATACTTTACCAGGAGTGCACATTGATCTCAAAGGAGAAGAGTCAGTGGAAATCTTCACACCTAGGTTCCAGAGTTTCCCAAGTGCCTTTTATTATTCAGAATGAAGGCACAAGTACCCCCAAAGAGGGGCGGCAACAGAGAAAGTATGGCTCTGGTGTCAAACATGCCACTGGGTATGTTACCTTATCTCTTGGAGCCTTGATTTCATAATGTGTATATTGTGGATGACAATAACCCAGACATTCCTAGGTTGTAGTAAGCATGGCTTTAAATTTCATCTTGAGTTCTCTCGGGCTCTGCTTCAATGACCCCTTCTTAGAGAGAGTTTCCCTCTACCCCAGAGAAATCTCTGGTCTTGTCATAAAGCACCATGCCCTGTTAATTACCTCCCTAGCCCTTCCATCTGCAGTGCCTCTGTTTGTGGACATGCACCGTGTCTGCTTCCCTGGTAGAACGTAAGCCCCATGAGGGCAGTGTGAATCTCATTCACCATTGTGTCCCTAACTCATGGGCAAATGCCTGGCACTTCGTAGACGTTTAGTCAATTTTGGTTTCTTTTCTTTCCCTTTCTCAGTAAATAGCATGTTGTCGGTCTCCAAGTCAGGAAGATAAAGGCTCTTTTTAACCTCTAAGAAAGCTCCTGCTATGACATGAAGGTCCAAACAGGCACATATCAGGAAGAGGCTCCTACACGTAAAACCTTTCCTCTAGAAAGGGGAGGATCAGTGGATGGCGGGGAGGGGTAGGTGCCAGTGACCTCTTCATCTGAAGCAGCAGAACAAATGCCCCGCTTCCATCTATGGAAGTTATCCATAGGTATGGGGTTATCCTCTGCCTCAGCAGCTGGTCACTTGGGATTTCCAGGCCCTGGGACAAGTCTGGGCTGTGCCCACCTGGCAACAGGAGAGTGGCATTTCTGGGGACAGGAGCCCGGTCTCGCTCCCCCTGCGCCCACCTCTGTCTTCCCAGGGCCTGGTGAGCACCAGACTTCACCCCTCCTGGGTCTGTCTTGGTCACGGCCAGCACAGCGGCCCCCGAGGAAACTATGGAAGCTGTGGCCGTTCTTGCCCAGTGTAGGCACAAGGAGTATGGGTATGGTGTGAGTATGAGGGTGGGAGAGAGTGTTCATTAAAATTTTTTTTGAGAGAAGGAAAGTGGGAGAAGACAGAACAGAAAAGAGAGGGAAAGGAGGTGGGGCAGTGAGGAAGGAAGGGAGAAGTGTGGGGACAAAGGACTTTTTATTTTTATTAGATCTGAGGAAGCTTTGAACTGGTAGAGAGGGAGAGTTTGAAAAATACAGAAACACAGGCCAGAAAAAGGCTACTAGCTAGAGCAGAGTCCAGGCTGACCCCAGCCCCAAGTTGTGCAGGATGAAGGGGTGCCCGGGGCTGTGGGAAGACGCACACGAGGATGTCCAGCAGGGCCAGCCAGGCGGTGGCCAAGGGGGGCTTTGCTGCAGGCTGAGAACAGGTTACCCAGAGCCCAGCATGACGGGGACCCAGACCGCACCCCACGGCAGCTCCACACTGGAGGTGTGAGGGTGGCAGTGACCTGACCGTGCCCAATTTTCCTCACAGGAGAAACACGGTGGGGGGTTGGATGCCGTGTGAGGGGCTCCTGAGGCAGTGGTATAGCTGCTTCTGCTGGGCTGAGTGGCCTGGCTGAGGTCTGCTGGCAGGACAAGGCATCAGGGACTCCAGGGGAAAATCTCCAGGCAGGGCTGCCTCTGGCTGTCCGCGGAAGCCTCTTCCCATCCTGCTGTGGAGGGCAGGGCTTTGGGACAGCGATCCACATGTGAGTGTGAATGGACCAGCGCGTCGGCGCCCTCGGGAAACCCTGCCGCCTCCGCGCGGTCCGGGCTAGCCCAGTGCTGGCACGGCAGCATCCTTCATCACAGCGCCGTGTGACGGGGCTTGAAGTGACAACCGCAGGAAAGGAGGGGGAGGAGGGGGCTGGGGGGCTGATCAGGTTTCTCAACTATTTCTTTACACTAACCAGTTCGGGCTTAGTGAGCACCTGGGGCTCTTTAGATTGGGTCGGGGAGGAGGTCCCAAGAGAGATGCTATTGGCCATCCTTCAGTTTGGGCAGGTGGGGACCTCAGTGATGTATGTGCAGATAAGAAACAGATGGAACTTTATTTTCCAAGCTGGTGGTACAGGTCATGCCAATTGCATGAGGTTTTAAAAGGAAGCAAAGAGACAGTAAATAAGATGCATGGGTCTGTGGTAGTGTCCATGTATGTTGTCTGTTGGAGGAGGTGACTGAAACCCCAATCAATAAGGTAATTGAGTTATTTCCGTCAAGTGTTTAAGGCTATTACTTTGAGTGGACACAGGGCTGTTGGTTGTGTTTGCTGTAATCAGCTTTGGACTCACTGGGCATATTGATCATCCAGCACTACCTGCTGTTCTTAAAACATGAGCGAAACTCTTCCCCTCCACCTCTCCTCCACCCTTCTCTCCCTCCCAAGGCTTCTTAAAAGCAAAAAGCACACTTCTCTCTGCTGGCTGGGCTGCAAGTTTTCCACTCCACATCATCATCATTTGTTCTAAAAGCAAAATGCAATTTTCTGAGAGTCTTTACACTTCTGTGCACACACACATACACACGCACACACAGCCTCTGTACTCAACAATGTGCTTTTTAGTCTAGAAAAGGAGCAGAGACAACAGGTCCACTATAGTCCTGCAATATCCCAGGGCAGGGGAACCATTCCCAGTCCAGTCGGAGACATTGTCCCCATTGAGGCGCCTTTCCAGCTCTGGGCGGCTCACAATCCCAACCTTTGTGACCACCAGAGAATCGTGGCCTGTGCCCGTCCCCTCGGACTCCGCCCTGCTGGCCTCCAAAGGTCACTGACAGTGATGTCACGGAAAAGCATGTGGCCAAGAGAGTCTGTCTTCGGAAGGAGTGCTGGAAACTGTTGGGCGATCCCTATCTGCCCAACCCCCAGCCTCAGGCCCTGGAGAACTTCTGCAGCTTGGAGGCAGCGCGGGGACACACTCTCTGAGTGACTGGGGTGGGGTCGCCCACTGAGGGGCCTGGCGTGCTGCCGTCTTCTCCACTCCCTGCATACGCCCACCCAGGTCAGCAAAATGGAGCACCGAGCAAACTGGACCCCAGGACCCTCTCCTCAGACCCCCAGCCTCTGAGCCACTCTAACTCTCTTGCACAGCTGGGTTTGGCACCACTTCTTCACGTTCATTGCCTTTTTGATTCTCTTTCCCTTGTATCACCAGCAGGACTGGCATACACAGATTCACCTGTACACACACACACACTCTGCTCGCCCCAGAAGCCCACCCTGTGTCAGCCTCATCTAACCCAGTCCGGAGGATGCACTTCCCGGGGCTCTCTGCACAGGTTCGGGTTAATTGGAGCTGTGCACATCTCCCTGAAAGTCTGGGGACCCAGGGCTCATGAGTGCTCTGGGGGACTTTTAGAGAGGACCCCCAAAGAAAATAGCAACATGTATATTAAAATTGCATTTACTGGGCTCTGTGTGTCCTAAGTATTTCACATACATCATTTTCTATGACCTTCTTAGCCATGCTAGGAAGGAGGTGCTTCTGTTGTATTTGAGTGTTGAAGAGGCTGGGGTTCTGTGGTGACCTCCTATGATCGCCTGTGTTCCAATCTCTGACATTTTCCCTAACCTCCATTGCCCTGTCTTCCCAGAACACTTTGCACCTCTAACTTTTGCATTCTAAGCATGACCAATGCGGCATTTTGGAACAGTCACTGAAATGGTGGTGTGGAGATGGGTTGGATGAGAGATGAAAGCCTCAGAGACCATTAGGAGTCTGCTTTAACCGTTCCAGAGAGAAACTCAGGTGGTGATGCAAAGAAGTGGTCTGGCCGGTCTAGGGGACAGGGTCTGGGGGCCAAGACCACCCGATGTGCAGCTGAGCTTGACTCCAGGGTCTGATTAGGGGAGGTCAGCGGCAAGGTATGTTTAAGGGAAGTTTTGCCTCCCTGAACGACCTTTAGAAGACCCTTTCAACCCTTTAACCGATTCGGTTATGGTGCAGGCATTCTTCGGGTTGCTCAGAAGGTAGAAGCTCTAAAATTAGAAAACCTTATTATTACCGATTAAATTTCTTTCCACCTACAGGATTTT
The DNA here is from genome assembly GCF_023699985.2 of Odocoileus virginianus. Taxonomy (NCBI): domain Eukaryota; kingdom Metazoa; phylum Chordata; class Mammalia; order Artiodactyla; family Cervidae; genus Odocoileus; species Odocoileus virginianus. The sequence goes on along the minus strand of NC_069678.1, from coordinate 22,949,250 downwards.
CTGAAAGTAATCAGAAGCGGAAGCCTGAGTCTGTGCTGAAGGGTTCAGGGAGCAGAGATGTATTGAGAGGTGATGAGAGAGAGGGATGGTAGGGAGAAGGTGAGGCCAGGCAGGTAAGGAGGGGGTGAAGCTAAAAGACATCCTTGGCTAAAGGGAACTTGCATTGTGTATCAGTGTTCAGGGGAGGTGCACACGGGGAAATACAACATTAGGGTTTCTACTGAGGCCACTGCCTCGCTGTAGGAGGACGGAGGCCAAGGGATTCAGGGCTCTGGGCTTGCCTCTGCTTCAGGGAGAGGCGCGAATGTCCGCCTGCTCTGACACGTGTGCAGTTCCTACCCCCTTTATTCTTCTGCCTCCTGATGTATGTCATGCTCATAAAAATTCTGAGGAGGGCACCCATGGTGATTAGGCATCTATAAAGTCATACGCAGAGATGTGTTTAAAGGAAAGAAATGGAAAATACTATATTTATACATTTTAATGATTTATTTTTGTAATTTTTTTTCCAGCTGGAACAAATGAAACAACAGAAAATGAGATCAACATCCCAGTTCATGGCCCATGAGGGGTGTGCATCACTCAAGCCCAGTTCTGTTCCTGCTGAGGGAGATTCTAAGTACAGAACAGTAAGCACTTTGATGGGAGCTAGAAACAGAAAAAGTATAGTGTGGTTTCTAAAATGCCCTTGAATATCTGAATCACTTAATAAACTGATCTTTTTGTTTATATTAAAAAAATAAAAAGATGGTTCCCTCAACTGAATCAGCATCAGGTCCTACAAACCTGGATCTCTGCCTTAGAATAATTTAGAATGCTATTAATGCCTCTTTCTAATGACATGAACAGTCCAAGTCCATATATTTCCTGTATTTTCTCCTGTATAACTTGGTTCATTGCCCTGAGTGCTCTCCTCTGTCATCCCTCTAGAAGTATTCTTATCAGCTTGGAAGACATCAGGACTTCAAAGTCAGGCTAGAAAGCTGGCTCTTCTCATAGCCGGCTTGGGCTACTGACCTCTCAAATGGAATTATCCCAAACTGCCATTGACTCATAGGTAAAAAGTGATGGGATACCAGCATTTTCACAAGATTTGACATAACAAATCCTCTGAGTTTCTTCTCCAAAATGGAGATGATGAAGGAGTTGTTGCTTAAAAGAGTGTAGAGTTTCAATTTTACAAAATGAGAAGGATTCCGGAGATTAGTTGCCTGACAATGTGAATGTACTGTTGAACAAACTTCAACAGAGTAAGTGTTAAAGATCTTATTGGCTTTATTCAGTGATTCACAGATCAGGCAGCACCCAGTTGAGCAGGCAGAAAGGAGCTCTGAGCTGCCGTACAAGATGAAAGACTTTATAGGTAGAAGGGGACAGGAATGAGAAAGTTATACTAGGCAGAAAGCAGACTGATTACAGTGAGGTTACTTTCCCTACAAGGGGTGGCAGGGGTTCATAAGGCAGATTACCCACTTAATGCCAATCAGGTTGGAGGGTTTAAGATTCCATTTCTGGGACAGTGGAAGCTGTAATCGAGTAAAGTCTGGGTTGGTGACATGGGGCTTAGCATTAGCAGCTTCATTTGGGGCCTTTTGTCTTGTTTTAGCAGTGCACAGTACAGCCAGTCTGTACACTTGAAGTGGTATATTTTGTTATTGTGTATTTCACTGCAAAAAAAAAAAAAAATCCAGAAACCTCCCACTAGCTAGCTATCTTACATATATGGTGGCCTGCGCTCTGTGACAACCTAGAGGGATGGGTGGGGTGGGGTGGGGAATGGGAGGGAGGCTCAGGAGTGGGGGCACATATGTATACTTATGCCTGATTGATGTTGTATGGCAGAAACCAACTCAACATTGTAAGGCAATTATCCTCCAATTAAAACTAAATTTAAAAAAACAGATAACAAAGTCTGTCTCACCCGATGGTGGTGAAGATGGACTAAGATGATGTGTATAAAGTGCTTTCCTGGCACAGAATAAACACTCAGCTCAATTAATGTTAGCTTTTATTAGTATTAATACTTGGTCATTCCCAAGATTAGCATTCTCTTTCCCTAGGCTAAAATCAAGTTGTCCCTCTAGTAGTTTGGGAAGGAAAAAGCTATAGGGAATCATTACCTAAGAGAATGACCAAAATATTCACTGTCAACATTAGGGTTTCCCTTAAGCTAGAATCTGCATCTCTTTATAATAGTAACAGCTAACACTCATCTTAACCTAAATGAGCCCATTTTAGCCAAACAAAACTCTAGGGAATGGATATAATTATTTTCATCACTTGTGTGAAGTCACACAGCTAGTAAGTGACAGTCCAGATAAGGCTGTCTCTAATTTTTTTTTTCTTATTTCTTAGTTTTTATTGGAGTATAGTTGATTTGGTGGGCTTCCCAGCTAGCTCAGATGGTAAAGTATTTGCCTGCAGTGCGAGAGACCCAGGTTCAAACCTTGGGTCGGGAAGATCCCCTGAAGAAGGAAATGGCAACCCACTCCAGTATTCTTGCCTAGAGAATCCCATGGACAGAGGAGCCTGGTAGGCTACAGTCCATGAGGTCGAAAAGAATCAGACATGACTGAGCAAATAACACATACACACACATACTTGATTTATAATGTTGTTAATTCCTGTTATACAGCAAAGTGATTCAGTTTTATATATATATATATATACACACACATATATATATTTAATATTTTTTCCCATTGTGGTTTATCATAGGATATGTTTTTAATTGGAGGATAATTGCTTTACAACATTGTGACCACTAAATCACATAGCCTACACCCAGCCTTCCATTGCTTTAGAGTCTTCAGCTTAGAGCCACTTTTCATGATTGGTTCCTCTTTATCTGTGGCTGGCTAAAATCATTAGGCCTTCTTCTCCTGCAATGCCAGATTTGCAAGACGTTTGCATTTCAGATGTGAGAAGGGCACAGCTGGAAGGGTGCTCACGTTGAGAGAAGACTGAAGGTGTTCCCCAGGTAGCTCATTCCTCGTAAGACTGCTCTGTTCCATATGCCTTCCCCCAGAGCTCTGTGCTCGGCTTTCTTACCCCAGAAGTCCCATGTGTTTAACTTTGCATGTTCTTCACCCACTGATATAAACCCTCGAGCAATTAGAACAACTGAGAATGAGGAGAGAGTCCTCCTCCCCTGCCTCACTTATGCCCACACTCAAGTACTTGTTTCTAGTTCTTCTGTGATTATTTCCAAACTTTAAATGCCTTTTATGTCTTTTTCTTGTTTTCTTTTTCAACTTGAAATAACATTCACTGATTTTTCACTATGATAGAAGAAAAACACAATTCATTTGTAGTAACTATATCTCTCCTCCAAATTTTGCTTTTTTGATGTTCTTTACTTATGTAATTTGAAATAATAAATTTAAGTTTATGTTTTTAAAAGATTATGATTCAGTATATCTCAATTTCAGACAATATTTCCTGATTCTAAACTGTAAAATAAGGACTTCAGTGCCCGCCACATTCTAACTTCTGTGTTTTATCACTTTTACATTGCTGACATGAAATATTTACATTGTTCTGTAACTACCATTAGGGCCTCTGTGTTTTGTTTATGTGTTGATTTCATAAATTAAAATCAACGAGTATTTCCATGATAATTTGCATGGGTGTTCAGTTGTGTCTGATTCTTTGAGATTCCATGGACTGTGGAGCCCACCAGGCTCCACAGTCCATGAAACTTTTCAGGCAAGAGCACTGGATTGAGTTGCCATTTCCTTCTCCAGGGGATCTTCCCAACCCACAGATAGAACCGCATCTCTTACTTCTCCTGCATTGGCAGGCAGATTCTTTACCACTAAGCCACCTGGGAAGCTCATTCCATGATGATTATGTAATTATTTTCTTCTTCGGAGTCAGGTATTTGTGATTGGATCCATGGAAAAGATGCAGTTCTATCTATTGTTGAAGTAACTGAACAAAGAGGCATTAGACTGAGGTGACCCTAAAGCTTTGGCAGCCTACTAAACAAACCGAAATTAAGCCAGAGTCAACCCCTGTAAGTGCGCTTGTGTCTGAGAAAGTGAAAGTCAAGGACAACAATCACAGTTAACTAGGCTTTCCCAAATAAGTCGCCTGTTCAAGCCTTAGCCAGTCAAATCATTTCCTTGCTTCTGTGTCAGCCCTATAAAAGCCTTTCCCATAGTTCCTGTCAGCCCTGCACCCCGGACCATTCTCAGTTTATCTCTGCCTGATTCAAATTTATATTTGCTCAAATAAACTCTTCAAAAATTTCACGTGCCTCAGTTCATCTTTTTAACACTATGTTATTGAACCTCCTCCATTCAAAAGTGACTGATCCCAGAATCAGTCAGATGCATTCTGTTTTCATACATTCTGTTTTTAAAAGTTAATTTATTTATTTTAGGATCCCCCTGTGATACATGAGACCAGGATTTGATCCCTGGGTCGGGACGATCCCTAGAGAAGGGAGTGGCTTACCCACTCCAGTATTCTTTCCCGGAGAATCTCGTGGACAGAGGAGCCTGGTGAGCTACAGTCCATGGAGTCACAAAGAATCAGACACTAACTGAGCAACTATGCTCACACACACATTGGAGTGTGCCAGGTCCTAGTTGCAGCATCTGGGATCTTTTTTAGTTGTGGTATGCAAACAGTTAGTTGCAGCTTGTGAGGTCTAGTTCCCCGATCAGGGATCAAACCCAGCCTCCCTGCATTGGGAGCCCAGAGCCCCAGCCACTCGACCACCAGAGAAGTTCCTGTTTTCATACATTCTATCCATGCTCAGAATCACAACATTTTCATTTTGTATATTTGGATTGTGACTTTCTTAGACAGCTCTTTGCTAATTTTATTTTTTCTGGCATTTCTAATTACTTCTCTTGTTATTCAGTGATATTCTTTTACCTTCTCAATAAGATCATTCAGCTTCTAATTCCAATGATTTGTTACAGGACATTTCCTTGATTCTTTAAGGTATTTCCAAAGCTCTGTCCTTCTTTTCTAATGTGCTCCATTACTTTCTAGATCCTCTGAAGAACTGTCACTCTAGGATTTCATTTCATTTCACATTGTATGTCCACTCTTTCTGGGTCCCACGTTCGCCACTCTTAGATTTCTGCTCTGCTTGGCTGAAATATGCTTTCCAGTGATTGTTACAGAAAGCTGCACTGCATGCCAGCTCTCAGAGTCTTTGTCTGTCCCCCCACCCCCACCCCTAGTCCTTGTCCCTCCCACCTGCACCCCTAGTCCCTAATTTGTTTGGCTAGAGTTCTAGGTTAAAGATGATTCTTCTCTCTGCTTTAACCTATAGTACACAATTTTAGTGATGACAAGCTGTTACATGTTGTCCTATAGATAACCAATTTTATTTTTTCCTAACCTATTAGGATCTTTTTTGTCCTTGGAATTTCTAAATTTTAACTGGGACATACCTGGGTGGTGGATCTAGTTTGTGGTTTTTGTAAGTTCCAGGCATTTGTCCTTTTTTCTGTCTTTTACTATTTTTTCCCTTCTATTTTCTCTGTGTTCATTTTCTGGAGTTCTCACCAAATGGATGGTTTTCTTACTGGATTGAGTGATAAAGACCCTTGATTTTTCTCTGATATCTTCCATCTCTTTATCTTTTTTAATCTATGGTCTAGAGGATTTCTTTGAATTTGTCTTCCACGTACGCTATTGACCTTTTCTCTTTAGCAATTGTCTTTAATTTCCAATAACTATTTCTTGCTCTGCGAAGGTTTTATTTTTATAGGAACTGTTTTTGCTTTATGAATAATATCTTCCTGAGTCTCTCTAAGCATACTAGTTAGAACTGTTTTTAAAAGTTTCTATTTTGTTTCCTCTGGGGTTTTTAATTTGTCAAGATTCTTTTGTGATGCTGATTTTTTCAAATACCTGGTGATCCTTGGAAGTCTACTCATATTTTTTGAATGAAAGAGTAAATTTAATTTCTGAAGCCAGCATGAACTTCCTAGGTGAATGTAGGATCCTGTTTTCTTATCAGGCCTCTTTATTAAACAGAAAACAGGGTTCTGCCTAAGACTCAGAACAGACTTGACAAACTGGTCATAAAATGGACAGAGAAAAGACCCAGCCAGTGACTCTAATCAACCAATGACTCCACCCAGATGCCCCCTCCCTGGAACCCTCACACCCTGGGGAGGAGGAAAAACTAATTAATATTTCTGTAGATTATGAAGTCCTTCCTTTGTGTATGGGCCCAGCAAAATTATGCATAAACGTCGGCCAACAAACTTGGGCTTTCGTCCTGTCTCCAAAAGAACACTTGCGGACATTGCTGCCCTTTTTCTGTCTGTGAACCATGTTTACTACTGAAACTTTAGGGAAAGAACAGAAAAGATTATGTAAAAGGTTACTAACACCACGTTGAAACATCACCATGACAAAGGACTTCTTGACTGGCTTGACAGTGGAATGACACCCTCCTCCTCGAATCATCCTCGATAAACAAATTGGGCCTGAACTACAGACATATAAAACATATGGAAACTTGCTGCCAGCACCAAAGAACTTGGGACTCGGACCGGACATTTCACAGGGACCAGTCGTGGTCACAGTAACCATTTCTTTCCCTATAATCACTCATATTTTATACAGGCCTGTGTCCCACTTCCTTTTGTTATAGCCATAAGAAATTTACAATTTAATAAGACTGAAGGGAATGGCAACCCACTCCAGGATTCTTGCCTGGAGAATCCCATGGACAGAGGAGCCTGGCGGTCTACAGTCCACGGGGTTGCAAAGAGTTGGACACAACTGAGCGACTTCACTTCACTATGTTCTGTAACTTGTATTAATTGCCAATTTTGTGTTACTCCTGTTCATTTCAATCATAGGACCTACAGCTGGGAACAAATCAAATTTCATTTACTTGATAATGCCTCTCTGAATGTGCAATTACTGCAAAAGGAAATCTTTGAAACTTTTTCTGAACGTCTGCCCTCTTCCACTAATTTAGAAACTTTAGCTAAACAAATTATCTGGGCTAGGCCCACAAGGATAGTTTCAAAGTATTACCCACAGCATCGGGTCTAGAACTGTAACTTTGGTGATTGTCTCGATAATTGTATTTGTTGTTGCCTTTCTATAAGATTGGTCAATACTAACCAAACTCATTTGGTCAAGACCTTTTTTTTTTTTTTACAGATAAAATAGGGGGAATTGTCAAGAAACATTTAACAAGAGGCTTCCAGTGTGCTGTTTTGGATCTTCCAGGAACCCTCTGGCCCTTATTAATTCCAAGAATATTCAGGAATTAAGAGGAGAGGCACGCCTTTCCTGGGGCTGAGGAATCCAGGCATTTCTCATTACGGTGATAAGTACCCTCTTCTTTTTTATGAACTATATGGTAAAAGGTGGTTGTTTGCAGCTCTCTCTGATGGGGATTGAGTTATGTTTTGTAAATCTGGAATTTTAATCTTTATCTTTGCTGAGAATAACTACCTTATATATGCCCACACCTTGTTGATTAAAACACCTTTGCTCCATCAAAAACAAAAAAACAATTAAGGTCAGAGACAAAGTGCTGCCCTCATGTTAGTTGTCATCTTAGGGATTATATATCATCATATACATAATGAGATAAGTAAATATAAATTTTTTATAATATTTGATGAGAATAACAGGGCTTTATGAAGGAACACAGCTGAGAGATCTAATTTAGGTTGGAAAAGTTTTAGGGAAGGCTTTTTTTGAGGAGGTAACATCCATACTGGGCTCTGAAACGTGCATTGGAGTTTTAGCCAGACAGAGTGGATATAAAAGCCTTCCAAGCAGAGGAAACAGCATGGTTAAAGGCCCTGGGAGCAGGAACAGATATGACATATTTTGAGCATTGAAAGGAGAGCTGTATATCTATGACACACACAGTGATCAAGGGCAGGAATCTATTATTTTAGGGTAAAGAAGTAGCCAGAGGCTTTGGTCATGGGACCTTGAAGATCAAGTTATAGTAGGAGGTTATTTTTCAGCGCAATGATAAATCACTGAGTGAGTTTAAGCATGGTAGTAATCTGATCAGACTCGTGTTAAAAACATCCAGGCTGTTGTGCAGCTAATGGAATAGAGGGGCTAACAGTGGAAACAGGGGAAGAAGTAAGGACATGTCTGTAGTGGTCCCGGCAGAAGGAGATGTAGACCACCAGCGGTACATTAGAGAAGAGGAGAAAAACTGACAGGGCTAGATGGTGAAAGAGTGATAAGGAGCAAGGAGGGAAGCAGCTGTGGATGACTGCTGGACTTCGGGCATGAGCAAAGTGGTGCATAGAGATGCTGTGTGGGAAGGAAGACCCTGGAAGAGAGGCAGATTTGGAGAGAAGATCATGAGTGTAGTTGGGTTATGTCAGGCGTGAGATGGTTGTGAGATACCCACGTGTCGATGCCCAGCAGGCTTCTGAATACTCGAGTCGGAGAAAATGGTGCCATGGAGGCCCAAAGGGCATGCTTCACGAAGGGAGGAGAAAGGTCAGCACATAGAATGCTCTCCAAGAAACAGCTGAGACATGTTAATTCAAACTTGAAACAGATTTTTGATGACCTTAGAAAGAGTGATCTTATTAGGGGTGGCCAGACTCAGGTGGATTGAGAAGCAAGTGAAGGAGAGCAGATAGACAGGGTAGGAGTGGAGGAAGGGTGCTTAGACAACGCCTTGGAGGAGACTGGCTGTGCCGGGTAAGAGAGGATGACAGCTAAAGGAACGCAGCATAATACATGTTTCCACATCAGTAGACTGAACTCTACAAGGTCAGGGACAGCTTCTCTTTATACTTCTTTCTCTCCTCTGTCCCAGTAGTGGAACATGGTAGTTGATCAAACCAAGTTTATCAAATCTATTTTAGTATACAAAGACTTTCTAAGAAGAACCACTCTAAAACAACCTAAGTGTCCATCAACAGATGAATGAAGACAATGTGGTACATACATACAAGGGAATACTACTCAGCCATAAAAAAGAAACAGTATTTTGCCATTTGCTGCAACATGATGGACTTGGAGGGCTATGTTAATGAAATAAGTCAGACAGAGATCAGTAAACACTTTATGATATTGCTTATATGGGTAACCTAAAAAGTACAGTGAAGTAGTGAATATAACATAAAAGAAGCAGACACAGATATAGAGAACAAATGAGGGTTTACCAGTGGGCAGGGGAGGAGGAATACACGGGCAGGGGAGTGAGAGGCACAAGGTGCTGGGTATAAGATAGGCTCAAGGAAGTATTGTATAACACGGGGAATATAGCCAGTGTTTTATAATAATTGCAAATGGAAAGTGACCTTTTAAAGTTGTATAAAAATTAAAAAAAAGAGAGCCATTCTACTGTTTCACGGCAGGCAGAACTGGCTCAGTGCTCAGCCTGCAGTACTGTTTCTGAGACTGGTCACAGGTCCGTGTAATAGCAGGCTGTTGATAGATATGACTTGTGTAAATTGTCTTGGTCAGCCTGGTCTCTTGGGGATTAAGCTGCTGAAGCTTCTATGAATACTTGGAAAAGATGAAAAAAATCGACCGGGCCTGCTGGGTAAGCCCAGGTACTGGATTTGGAGTTGAATGGTCCCGTCAGGATAAGAACAGGGCTCCCTTATTTTTACTGATTGCCTGTATGCGATGGTTACTGTGCCGTGTGTTTTCATAAGTTCTCTCATCTTTTCACGACTCTCTCATTTTCACAACTATCCTTTACCTTTCATAGATAAGAACAGGAAGTTAGTGTATTTTCTAAGACCATATAGCAAAGTTAGGATTTGAACCTAGGTCTTCTGATTTCATAAGATACACACCTTATAAAGGCACATGGAAAATCAGCAGGATAGAAAGGAAATGAGATGGGTTTTAATTGTCCATGAATCTTGCTGGTGTATCTTTTAGTTGACTTTCGAGGGACATGAAAAACAGATGGTAATTAAATAATCATGAATGGGGGGAGAGTGGAAGAGAGATGGGGGAGGGGCAACAGAAGAGATTAATTCATTGATTGGATGAGATAGTCTAATATAATTCAGGTGAGGGGACCCTCAGAGGCTGTGCCAAGGGCATGCTCATAAAGTGTTGCTTTTTGTATGCAACCTTGTGGCATTTTTAGGAAGGTAAGGCTTTCAGGCTCCTTTTGTTTATGTGTTCTGTTGTTCCTTAGCTATTTGCCTTATGAAATCAAATGTAAGGAGCAAAGAGGCTGTGATTTGTTACATACCAATGGCAAAAGCAAACAATTCTGAAGACTGAAGAATATTTTTGCTCAAAATGTTAAATATTTTAACTATTCTTCTCATTGTAAATATAATAGGTAATAGGCAAGGTTAATAGGTTTGCAGAAGAGAATAGAAGTCATCTCAAAATTCCATGATCCAAAGTTAATCATTGTTCAAATTCTGCTCTATTTCAGGCTAAAGAATATTTTTGCAAAAATCCAAAGCTCTTTTAAATTCATCTAAAATCTTTAAAGAAACCAGTAGGCAGTTCCTTCTTTTTCCTGCAGGCACATTTGATCTTATACTACTGCAGGACAAGAAATCTAATTTTTCTTAAAAATTCATAGAAAAGAATGTTCTTAGCCAGCCATGGTACTGGGACCCTGATACCATTCCTGTGGACCCCACATCCTACATCCTAGTAGCCAGGGAGCTCTTTCAGTTTCCCAATCTAAATCTCTCCACTTTCTCCTACCCATCTCCTTTAGTCCTGGCAACAATACAAACATCTATGTAAACACAAAAATAGCAACACTCAGTTTGCCATTGAGGCAGCTAATATTTCAGCCATAAGATGAGATAAAATCAAGAAGGGACTAAGCTCTCTTCACCGTCATGACTGTCTCAGGCTCTCAGTTATAAGTGAGGAACTAGCAAGAGGTAAAGAGAAAGCAAAGGTTAAATAGCAGACATTTAGGGACCACCGGAAGAGGAAGCTCTTTTAAGAACTAGATCATAAAAGTGTCTGTGAGCAGATGTTCTTCTCTTTGAGAAAACCCAATGATCTCACAGCTGGCTAGTGCCAAGCTGGGCCCAGAACCCGAGATATCAGACTCCCTGGCAGAAGCTAGTGCGGATAAAGTATCCTGTCCAGCGCCTGCAGCATAGACGACTCATTAGGCATGAATCTCCTTCCTTGCCCATCTAATATGCTTTCCATTGCACTGGCAGCCTTCCATGCTGTGCAGACTCCTCAGTGGACAGGGTAATTAAGTTTGATGATTTGGACTTCAGCATTGCAATTGATCTATTAACAATGTACAAGCTTTCTAGCCCTGCAAGTTACTAGGACTCATGGAGAACATCAACAACCAAGAGGTCATGCCAAACAGAGTTAGAAGAAAACTTCTTAAAGCCATCTGTTGGTGAATTAAAAACAACCCCAAACAAAAAACTCATGTTTCTAATTTTTTGGTAAACTCACCAAAAGTCTGATTTTATCTGCACTTATGCATGTATTTATATCTTTTTAAAAAATATCAGGGCTACCTGCTTAAGTACATGGGGAGATCCTAAACTGCAATATCAGCAGACAATCTGGAGATGCTCAAGATACTCTTCAGCTAGCGGGGCCCAGACAGGAGAAGCTGCCTGAGAGGCAGGAACCTCAATACAGTTTGTTCCTTCCCTTTGGTGCCTATCTGTGTCTATCTACATTTGCATTTACCTCCACCCCCATACTGCGTGCATCCCCCCGCACCCTGGTTCACAACTGCAGGCTCCCTATTCTTATCAAAAGCTATCCCACTTCTCCAGATCATATAATGCCCGTTACCATAGCACCCAGTACCTCACATCATTAAAAAATCTCTTTATTAGGAAGCCTGCTCCTCCCTGGAAGCCGGGCACCTTGGAGCCCATTTGACAAGATGATGGACCTGTGTCTCAGGAGGCTTAAGAGTTTGTCAGGGGGTAGCACAGAGGGGCCCCGAGAGCTCAGACCTCACGCCCTGCTCCTGGCTTGTACTTTGCTGTCTAGAGATGCTCCCAGCCAAGTCTCATTTCATTGCCTTTTCCTTTTCATCATGCACTTATAATAATTATACATGTTATCACATGTCACATTTTACAAAAGGCTTTCAAACACATCCCTTCTTTCAATCCTCACATTATCTCTGTGAGCTAAGAATTTTGTGTTCATCTTTAAAGGCTGTGCGTGGATGCTCAGTTGCTAAATTGTGTCTGACTCTTTGTGACCCCATGGACTGCAGCCCGCCAGGCTCCTCTGTCCACGGGGTTTCCCAGGCAAGAATACAGGACTGGGTTGCCATTTCCTTCTCCAGGGGATCTTCCCAACCCGGGGACTGAACCCACATCTCCTGCATTGCAGGCAGATTCTTTACCACTGAGCCACCTGGGAATCCCTTTAAAGGCTGGAAACTGACATTTCAGCGCAGCCTGACTGTCGCGGTTTGTACCGACTCTCAGGGGCAAAGCGAGAACTCAAAACCTGATTCTTTGCTGTCTCCACAACTGCTTCTCTTCTAGGGGATCAGCAGATAGACAAATATTCTAAGCCTTTTTGCAGAAAAGATGCTTAGCAATTATTTGTTGACTTTTTGACTAATGTGTTTGCTTTTGATTCAAATGTGATGTTACTGACCCACCATCACTTTCTTCCTCTCCTCTCCTCTCCTCTTCTTTCCTTTCCTCCCCTCCCCTCCCTTCCCTTCCTTTCCCCTCCCATCTCTATCCCTTTTCCTTCCTTTTCCTTTCTCTTTCTTTTCTTTGGCACATACTATGAACAAGGCACTGGTGGGAGTGTTGGGAAAGGATAAAGCGTGTCCTCCATCTCTTTATTCTTAGACAGTGAAGAGGGGATGCGATATGTTGTCATCCAGCATAGCTTGTAATAAATGCCATTCATCCATTCACCAGCTATTTTTTGTCTATCAACTTTGTCCTAGAGTTCACTGGTGTAAAAACAAAAACAGATGTGGGCCTTGCCCTCTTGGAGCTTCTGTCTGTGAAGAGAGCAGGTGTTAAACAAACAGTTATGCAATTATTTAACAATAATCATGATCTGTGCTAGAGAGGAAGAATGGGTGCACAACAAGAGCATAGAAAGGAGGCTCTGACTTGGCTGGGTGGAAGGACTGGAGGTTGCAACATGGAAAACTTCCTAAGGAAAAGAATTCGATCCAAGGAGGTGGGGTGGTATGCCTTGCCCCTGCCCCATCTTTGCCCCAAAAGGAAAGTGAGATCCTGGTCTCATCAAAATTAGGCCGAGTCTGTGGTAGAGACTCAGGAGACAGCGTGAATTAAACAGGTGAAAGCAAAGGGTAGGAGGGGTGGGTTTTTAGCAGCAGCAAGTTCCATGATATCAGTTGGTAGGAATGCTTCATACTGAGATTCAAAGGTCACATGACTGAGCTGGTTATGGGTCAGAACCGAGAAGTGCAAAAGGCTGGGAGGTGGAAGCTTCAAGGGCAGAGAGAGAGAGAAAAAGCTACAGAGAGCCACACAAAAGAAGGGGAAAGACCATGAGCTGGGGAGGATAAGCAAGAGGCAGCATTTAGGATGAGCTAGGATTCAGCTAAAGGGGATAGGTGGTAGAGACGACGTTACCCCGGAGAGTGAAGCCGCCCAAGCAAAGTCTGGGGCAAAGGAGCGTGCAAGGTGTGTCTGAGGAAAGAGCATGCTGTGTATTTCCAGAGTTTGGCATGTGCTCAGGCAAGAGGAGGCTGGAGGTGCTGGGGAGGTGGGATGGAACTCAGTGTAGATACCTCTGTGGGCAAGGTGGAGCTGTTCAGAGTGTTCGGTCTGAGGAGGCACCTTGGCACTGTGCATTAGGATGATTAATCTGCCAGGAGAACACAGGATGGATGGGCAGGGGGCTGGGGGGAGGCTGGCAGCTTCCTCTCCACCTCACTTACAGTGTCTTCCTGGTCTACCCTGGCAAACTGATCAATAAATGGAAGTTTTAAAGCAGCCCTTTGCCCACCCTCCAATGGGAAAAGGGTGATTCATTTTTAGCACTCATCATGATTGCTTTTCTTAATTGCAAGGCATGACGGATCCCTCCCTGAAGTATTGAGAGGGTATATCACTGGCCTTCAAACAGCTGGGGAAATAATGGATGTTCAAGAACTACTTGTTGGATTTATTGAGTTTCCTCCCTTTTTGATTTTGCTTTTTGTGGCCTGAAGTCCTTGGGAATTATTTTTACCTGCCAGGATGTCAAGGGGAAGTCCTTTCTGCTGCAGCTGCCTTCTCCGTCTCTGATTTCACAATCCTTCCAGTCTTGGCTGGCGGAGGCCAGCAAAGGGCTAGAGAGACCCAGTGCATCACCCCAGGCCACAGTGGGAGGGGACGATAGCAGCTCATACATAGGTCTTGACTTGGCATCAGAAAGGCTCCAGTCCCTAAATATCTGTGCCCCAGGCTGCTGATGGTGCTGAAATTCCACCTTGAGAGTCATTAATGTTTGGGTGATTTCAGAAATAGTGTTGCATCCTTAACAGTTGCTCATGGACGAAGTCATAGGCAGCCAGCATGGCCTTCCACTTTGCACACCATTTAGCCTTCCACTTAGCACGCCATTGCATCAGCAAACTGCTTCTCTATCTGTCCCAGTCCCTGCCAACCCTTCAGTTCCTCTAAGACAGTCCCTTTAACCGGAGATCTTCTGGGACTGCTCTCTGTATAATACATGCTTCAAAATATTTCTTTTCTCTTGGGCTTATTTCTCCCAACAAAGTCTTTCCAAGACCTGTAGCTGCAGGCCAGCACCACCTCACTCCCACCTTAACCCCACACACAACCTATTTTTCAGAACCTTTCTCTGACCAGAGGCTGGGCTTCTTGCTTGCCAGGGACAGCAGTTGGGACAGTTCAAGAGCTGCATCCCAAAGGTGAAGTGAAGCATAGGGGAAAATGCACAGAATTTAGAATCAAAAGAATTTGTTCTCGAGTTTGAGTCCACTACTTTAAAACTGTGTCTTTAGGAAATCAGTTTGGTTGTGAAAAGGCAATCATGCTGGCCTACGAAGTACCCAGAAGGGGCGCATGAATAATCTCTAATGCTAAAAGGTGGCACACACACCCAGTCAAGATTCGCCCTTCTTCAACACCATTCTGTAAGGCTGTGATTCTCAAATATCACTGCTCATAGGACTCACTTGTGAATCTTGTTAAAGAGACACATGTCCAGCTCTTCCCTAGCAGTCCAACAAATAAGACTCTATGCTTCCACTGTAGGAGGCATGGGTTCGATCCCTCGTCAGGGAACTAGGATCCTGCATGCTGCATAGCCAAAAAGAGAATAAATAAATACATAGATAAATGAAAATGTATTTTTTTTTTTAAAAAGAGAGACACATGTCTAGGTCCCAAAGATTCTAATTCAGAGAGTGCAAGCAGGCTCAGAAGTATTCAGCAGGCTGCCTCCCTGACACCCCACATGAACCTGAGGCAGATGTGCCTGGACCCTCTGAGCAGCCTCGCCACAGCTCCTTCTCTCCTGGGAGTTCCATGGTTGGCACTAGCGAAACTGGCACCGCAGTCTCCTCTAAGGCTAATGTGTGTGTGCACTCAGTTGCTCGGTCATGTCTGATTCTCTGCGACCCCATGGACTGTAGCTAGCCAGGCTCTTCTGTTCATGGGGATTCTCCAGGCAAGAATACTGGAGTGGGTTGCCCTGCCCTCCTCCAGGGGATTTTCCCAACCCAGGGATCAAACCCAGGTCTTCCACATTGCAGGCAGATTCTTTACCATCTGAGCCCCCAGGGAAGCCCATAAGACCAACATGATGCTCTAAATTCAGCGATCACTCAAACTTCGTCTGATATTGCTCAACACTCGGACTTTAAGACCTTCTTTGTGCCACAAGCCAGTGCCCTCCCTGCTCCCAGCCCCAATCAACCATCTTTCCGTCTTTAGCTGTTTCTATTCATTTTTGCTACTGAGCAGAATTACCTGAATGCTGGTAGTTAATGCAGTTCTCATACAATTCCTTCTGAAACTAAATTCTTTCTGGCCTTTTGGGAACAGCTGCCTGGAAACAAAGGTGGTTATAGTGTGTTTGGCTTTTGGCAGGAAGAGGACTACTTCTCAGCTGACCGCTAACTTAGAAGGCCTTCCCCACTATGGAAAAAATCATTGCAGCAAGATTCAGTCTCACGTTTTAATATCCAGCATTCTTTCTGACTGCAGGTCCCTCAGATTTTGCTTTTAATGGTATTTTGTGCTTGTTTTTAAATAAACTATAAAAGCTCATTGTAGAGTATCAGGTGTTACATGCATGGGAATTTCATTACAGCTGTAATGAAGTAATGAATTTCATTACAGTAATGAATGCTTATATAATTGTAAGACCCTCCTATGATATGAACGCCTGAACAGATCAGTGTCAGTTTCACCTAAACCCTCCTTTGCTGCCTCTTACACGTTTTGCTCAGTGGATCTTGGAGAGGGCAAAATACAGATTTTTACTGCCATACCAAACCTATGCCTGCTGCTGCTGCTGCTAAGTCGCTTCAGTTGTGTCTGACTCTGTGTGACCCCATAGACAGCAGACCACCAGGCTCCCCCATCCCTGGGATTCTCCAGGCAAGAACACTGGAGTGGGTTGCCATTTCCTTCTCCAATGCATGAAAGTGAAAAGTGAAAGTGAAGTCGCTCAGTCGTGTCTCTTTGCGACCCCATGGACTGCAGCCCACCAGGCTCCTCCGTCCATGGGACTCTCCAGGCAAGAGTACTGGAGTGGGGTGCCATTGCCTTCTCCGAACCTATGCCTAGGCGCTCCTAAATGAAAACCCAGTCAAATATAACAGACACTTGCCCTTCTGTAAATATAGCTCTACAAGTGTTGGGGCCTTTGGGCTGTGCCAAGGTTAATGGTGAGCTTCCTAACGTCCCTGCCTGCCCCGCCCTGCTCAGCTGCTAGCAGTGATCGTCTGCCTCCAGCAGTCACTGGACGGTATATTTAGAGCCTCTTCCCCAACAGTAAGTGTGATCTGAAAATAGATTGCCTGGGTTGTATGTGATTGGGTTGCAGCCTGCAGCTCTACACCTGAATATATGGAGGTGGTAGCCAGCTCAACACACATGGATTCAATAGAATCCAAGTGACAGTGGCCTGGTCTTGGGGGCTGGGCTCTGGTCAAGTATTTTTCCTCCCTCAAAGGGACTTAAACAGGCCTTTCTGAGGTCTGGGGCTGACGTCCACCTCTTTGGCTGGGACTCCTTGGATCTGGACCCAGTCTGGATTAGAGTGTCCCATATTTGCATGGCTGGCCTCTCTCTGCAAGGGACCAGATGTTTCCCTCTGGTTTCAGCCCTATTCTTCTCTCAGTGGGATCACAGTTGTTCTGTATCCTGAGAGCTCCCATGTGCTTTGCAGCTGTGGTTGAGTTGTTTATGACAGGGAGGGTTTTATGATCATCATTTGACTGGGAACCAAGAGATGGAGGCATATCCATAAATGTGCCTTCTACCTTGAAATTTTTATGACAATGTTATTTAGTTTGGAGTTAAGGGTCATTATAAGTTACCCTTAAACTCTCAGTTCATAGCTCCATACGAGCAGAGAGAGAGTCTGTTATGTTCATAGTTATAATCTCAGCATCCATTCAATAAGCATTTATCAAACTCTTACTGTGTACAAAGTAAAATGCTAGATTCTTTGATAATATAAAGATGGATAAGAGGTTCTCCCTACACTCAGGAAGAAGATTCCAGTTTAACGAGTTATGATACAAAAGGAAATTCAACTAGTGCTGTAATAAATATTTAAGCAAGTTTTTTTGGAAAGCAGTGGAAGTACTATTTGCAAAGGAAGATTGACAGAGAAAACGGCCTTTAGATAGTGTCTTTAACAAGTAAGATTTTGACAGCAGACAGGGTGGGGTGTGAGCATGTCATGCTGAGAACTCAGTGCCAGCAAAACCTCAAGTCAGTATATGCAAGTCTACACAGCAGATGGCCTCAGCCACCACATCTCCTGCTAAGCAAGCGCTCCTTGGGTTCATAAGCCCCAATTGTATGTACTAGCAGATGGGCAAAGTGGATCTTATTGGTTCCTTGGAACTATCTTGGGAAGTGGTTTCTCATTTTCTGCTGATGGGTCCTTCTTAGCCTCTTGTTGTGGAAAGGTTCTCTTTCCTTAAGTCAATAGTTCCCAAGCTCATCTGCATGTTAGAATCTCCTGGCATTCTTTTAACAGTTCCAAAGCACAGACCATAGCCCCAAACCAACTAAATAATCTCTGGAGGTAGAGTGTCTAAGTATCTAATTTTTCAAGCTTCCTGGGTGATTCCAATGCACAAACAAGTTTAGGAATACATCCCTTAAGGCACATTTAACTTAGCTCATTTTACCAATGATCAGAACAGTTAGCTACAATACAAACGTGGCTGGTTGCAGAGCCATGGATGACACCTTGTAAATATAGTGTGTACTTTTGGACACATTTCAGGCCTTAGGGAAATGGCCCCATTTTTTATGATAACTGATACAGTTCTAATTTAAAGCTACTCATCACTGTTTCTGAATTAGGTACCTCATTTCTCTCCTCAAAGGATCTCAGTCATTGAGACTGATGTCCTGTACTAATGCCATTATGGAGCCTGTCCACACATGAGCCTGTGATTCCAGAAAAAGGAACTCAAGAAAATGAAATTTGGGCTGTAAAGACTGTTGGGGTGTAGGAACACTGGCCTCCTTTTGTCCAATGCCCTGGAGATCTCAGCGTAATCAATAAACTTAATTATTCACTAGTCTCACATGTACTAGATTTCTATTATGTGTTAGACTCTGTTGTAAAGACTTATGAGGCTACAAAAATGACTCAGACCAAGTTGACAGTTATTTAAGCTTTGCTTCTAGTAGGACAGGTTTTCACCTGCATTCATGATTATAATAACATGAGGAGTTAATAATAATGTCTGGTGACACAAGAGTGGTCTCAACCCAACCATAAACTACAGGAGTCTAGGAGAGAGAGGGATTCAACCAAAGAGCACCCAAAAGGTGCCATGAGAATGGCCTGGGAAAATGGGTGGTATTGGATAGAGAACAGAAAGAGAGGAAGGCTCTTATGCGCAGAGGAGCAGAATGAAGATGGATTACTGGGGTGGTGCCTTGGGAAAATGGCCAGTCATCTGAATTTGTCCAGCAAGTGGAGGAGAGAAAAGACAAGAAGGGAGGCTGTCAGTAGTACACAGCTGACATGGCGTGTCAAACATCGGATTGTGGCTAAGACAATGGGATGATGGAAATCTTGACAGCTAGGCCATCTAAAGGAGAGACCTGAACATTTTCAGTCCTTAGCTTCTTGAATGCACCAACTCACTCCGTCAGGGCTCTTGGATCCTCTCTTTTCTCTGTCTGGCACACCCTCCCCACCCACTGCTCTTTTTTTTCACCTTGGCTGAATCCTACTCATCCTTCAGGTCTGAGTATAACTGTCATTTTCTCAAAGAAGTCTGCCCTGACCTTTCAACTGAAATTAGATTCCTCTGCTATAGTCTCTCATCTCATCCAATTATTTTCCTTCCTTGTACTTATCACAGATTGTAATGGTATATTTATGTCTGTGACCATTTGTTTGACATCCACCTCTCCCATCAGCTGGCATAAGCTCCATGAGGTCAGGGACTTTATCCATCTTGTCCTTTAGTGTATCCCCAGTGAATGACAGGCAAAAAGGTCTCGATAAGTGTTGGCTAAATGATAAGCAAATGAATGAGGGACAGCAAAGAGAAAAAGCAATATATATGGAAATCCCCTTACACACACAGAGAGACATGTGAAATAGAAACATCATTAATAAGTGAAAGATTGTGGTCTGGTGCAAGATACACCGGCGAGGAGTCAGAGTTGGGGGCCCAGTGTTTATACTCATTTTTGTCGCTACCTAATTGTGAGACCATGTCCAAAATCCAATTTGTTAGAGTAGCTGTTTTTCCTTCTCTGCTGTTCAGCCTTGATCTCAAACTCCTCGTTTATAAAACTGGGATAATACAACCTGCCCTATTTATCTTCAGTATTGAGGAAAATAACTGTAACAATATACAATCATGTAGGTAAAGTACTACACAAATATAAAAATATTAGTCCAAAACATCAATGTGGATATATTTGTGTCTAAATCTCATATTTAATGTTTATTGGCAGTTGGCAAATAAGTAACTTTGGCTTTTCATTAGTGTTCACTGCAAAATATTATTTCTACCACCATTTACTTAAAAGCAAAAAAGAAAAATTAACACCAGTGTTAAATCTATATTCTTTCATTACCAGAGTGAATATAAGATGTTACATTGAGTCTGTGTTGAACATACTAGTGAAAACACACGCCCTTTTCATTTATCCAAAGGCACAAATGGCTTTCATAAAAGCAGAACATATCATTTAAGGAGAAAAAATAACTAGCCTTAACAAGAAGTAAGCTCAGAATTCTCATGAATGGATTTGGTGATTCCCACTATGGACACTGAGTATTTGGTTTTCAATTTGTCATCCTAGTGAAAATTCAGGACCAGCTGGAGACACTGGAGTGAGTGAGACACAGGGTTATCTGAGAAGGGCTTAGCTCAGGATAAAGTTGTTATATCAATAACAATCTTAAACAAGGCACAGTGGTGCCAAGCAAAAAATGTGGATTAGAAAGAAAAGCTACATTCATTTTTTTGTGCTTTAGGCTTAGTACTTTATGGCTTGTTATGGAATGTTAAACCAGATGGAAGGTAACCCATAAGGACAGCAGGCTGGGATATTTGGGGTCTATAATCATATCAAGCACTTTTTTAATGCAAAAATAGTTATTGAGCACTTATTGTGTGTTTTAGTGTTTATGTGGAAGAATTTTGTTGGGAGATGGTAACTTGGTATGAACAATGAACCAGAAGTTGGAATGAGCATATTGGGCTCCCATAGTGAGTAAGCAAGTTAGCCAGAGCAGAAGGGACCATCAGAGAAAGGGACGAAAGAAAAGCAAGAAAATATGACTTCCTTGTTTGCAAAGAACTTCTTAGTATAAAATAAACAGACAAAACCCCAAACTAAACCAAAACGCATGCACAGCTCTCATCACATGTGATCCATAAAACAAAACCAAACCCAGAAACCTCAGTGAGGTTGGCAGTGTGGGTGTTTTCCCAGAGACTAAATGAGCTTGCCAGAGACCACACAGCTGGACAGTGGGGGCCTCATATAACTGAACCAGCACCCTTTCCCTCTGTAAATCCCAAAAGGTAGGATGAGATGTCATGGTGAGGTCCTTCCATGCCAGACTAAGGAATCTGCTCTTGCTTCCGGGAGGAAAGGAAATAGACAGCAGACCTAATTTAGCACGAGGGGAAGAAAGCAGAGTCCACCACAAGCTGCAAACAGATCATCCTGACACTGACCTTGGACAAGGCTCTGCAGAGAGCTTGCTAAAGGATGGCTTTGGAGGACTTGGAAGAGCCCTTGCCAGCACCTGTTCACCAAAAAGCCAATTATGTTGGAGCAACTCATTTCCTTCTCTGACAGGAGTACCATAGGAAATTTAGTTGGTACTTCAGTGAAATGCTTCCTTCAGATACCTCTCTGGAGAAAATGGACAATAATGGGTGGGTGGTTAGTTAATTTGCATTGAATTTTTATGCTTTATTTTACAAATTTTACTTGATTTATTATTTTTTTAGTGAAATATAGTTGAATTACAATGTTGCTGCTGCTGCTAAGTCGCTTCAGTTGTGTCCAACTCTGTGTGACCCCTTAGACAACAGTCCACCAGGGTCCCCCATCCCTGGGATTCTCCAGGCAAGAACACTAGAGTGGGGTGCCATTGCCTTCTCTGTACAATGTTGTATTAGGTTCAAATGTACAGTAAAGTAAGTCAGTTTTATATTCTTTTCAGATTATTTTCTACCGTGGTTTATTAAAAGGTATTGAGTATATAGTTCCCTGTGTTATACAATAGATCCTTGTTGGTTATCTTTTTTAAATATAGTGGTGTGTATATATTACAGTTTGCACTGAATTTTAGTGTAGAAGAGAATTTTAAAACATATCTAACCCTGCTCCATTATTTTATAGATGAGAAAAGGGAAACAAGGGGTTAATCAACTTACTCTGAGCTATATCATCATTATAATCATCATTATCATTCTCATCATCAAAATAGCTTACACACATAGCTTGCACATTTACTATGTATCTGGCCTATTCTAAGTGTTCAATACGTATTGGCTTGACAGATGGCTCAGTGGTAAAGAATCCACCTGCCAAGCAGGAGATGTGGGTTCGATTCCTGGGTCTGAAGATCCCCTGGAGGAGGAACTCACTCCAGTATTCTTGCCTGGAGAATCCCATGGACAGAGGAGCCTGGAAGGCTACAGTCCATAGGGTTGCAAAGAGTCAGACATGACCGGGTGTCTGAGCACTCATTCATGGCTGGTTTAACCCTCACAACAAACCTACGTGGTAACGGAGGCACAGAGAGATTTAGTAACTTGCCAATATCATGAGGTTGTAAGCAGTGGACCTAGGATTTGTACCCAGTAGGACTGGCTCCTGAATTGGTACTTTGTTTTTAGGTACAGCCTCTCCAGGCCGTAAAACTAGCAAGTGACAGAACAAAGTGTCAATGGCACTAACGAATGGACTTTCTAGTGGTATGCTGTAAGATGTCCTTGATATGTCCTTTTCAATGCTGTTATCCATGAGTTGGATAAAATATGGAAAGCAGTTCATCAGATCTTCGGAAGTCATTATATGGGGAGAGGATTAAAAAATACACTGGACAAAGGAAGCAGGATCTCAAAAATTCTGGGATGATAAATCTAAACATTTTCATTTCAGAGGAACATAAGAAGATACTGCTTGTTGATTCTCAAACCAATTGCCCAAGAATGGAATGGGGAACGTGCATAAAATACAACTTGAGGGGAGGGATTTATCAACTCCTACATGAATAAGCATGTGAGGCTGCCCAAAGCTAATGCAATTTAGCAAACGATATTCCATGTATGTTTTTCACTGGTCACGCCCATGCGGGTCTCAGCTGATGTTCTGAGACCAGAGACCTGCTAGGGGAGCTCTGGGCAACAAGACTCTTCACAGTGCTGGCCTGATCTTTCTTCCTCCTTCCTGACCTGCTTTTGCTCTGACCCTCCATCTTGGCCTCCTCCCCTCTTGCCATCCCGACTCTGTTCCTTCCTCTAGCCCTTTATTCTCAGCTTTTGTTCTGGGTTCTCCTACCATGTGAACCTTGTTTCATATTTCCCCACCATGGGACTCTGATTTGACTGCCTCTATGGCTGTCTATGTGCAGTGCTGCATCTGAAGAAAACCCTCAGAGCTCTGATCATGGCCCTGACCTCTGGTGGGTGTGCTGATAGCACCCCCATTGCCCTCCCAATACAAACCACGAGGAGAAAATTCGGACCATATATGGAGTATTGTATCCAAGTCTGGCTGACCCCTTTCCCTACCATAAGGGTATCTATGTAAATTGAAGTACGTTCATAGAAAAAGGATAGGTTGTGAACAGACTTGAACAGTTGGTGATATATGTGAAATGAATAAAAGAGACAAGAATGCCTAGAGAATGTAGATTATGGACTTGGGAGATTTATCTCTGAATTTGCAGATGATCCTACTGTGAAAGACCCCACAGGGCTTCTCCTGTGTGGCCCCAGGGAGTAGCCTAGAACCTGTGGCAGAAGCAGCGGGGAGGAGACGGAGCTCAGTGAAAACGTTCTCATGAGCTGTTCAGAAATGGAATGGAATGACAGTGAGCTTCCCATCACTGGAGGTGTGCAGGTATAGGTGGGGCAGTGGCTTGTCAGGAAAACTGTATAGCAGGTCCAAACATCAAAGTGATGCATAGACCTTATGATCTGCAGGTCGGTTCCTCCAAAGAAGCTCTGTGCCAGTGAGGACTCAGTGGCACTTTCTGAACAGGCGGCCTGATGACAGTGGTGCATAAGGCGACCGCCTCCCCTCAGTGAGGCATCAGAGAAGGGCCACCTGTCCGCCTCCCTGCCTGTACTGCCTTCTGTGTGAGTGAGCTCTGGCTCCTAACTGCCCCTCTCAAGCTTCTGCCACTAGAGCGCAGACCAGTGCCTCCCACCAGAGCAGGGGGTGCTTACCCCAAGTCTAAGGGCCACTCTGGATTAGTTTTCCAAAGTTGGGGGGGATTTCTCACTCCTGGCCAATGTTGGGTTTATGAAGGGGTCTGTTCTCTCTTCACCCCATCCCCACCTCCTTTCCCAGATCAAACACCAAGTGCATTGGATAGCTAGAAGCCATAGGGAAGAAACCCATTTTAATTAAACCCCATTGATTTTTTTGGGGGGGTGCAAGTCAAAGAAAAGACATCTAAAGAGCCCCCCCCCCCTTCCCCTCCTCTGTCCTGACCTACTCTGGGTCAGTCACACATCGATTGGCTTCCTAGATAACAGATCGTGCCACCGCTGGGGACCTCTGGGGACCAGCCGGGAGCTGAAAGAGTCGCTCGCAGCAGCCCTGCCCCGACTTAATCAAACTAGCAACAGGATCTGCCTCCCGCGGCAGCGCGGCGGTGGCAGGGTGGCAGCGGCGGCGGCGGCATTATGCGTGATTACTGACAGGCACCAGCTGCTGCCGCCACCGCCGGCTCGACGCACGATGTGGACGCTCAGATCGAGAGGCAGATTCCTGACTAATCCCAGAGGGCTGGCCCAGCCCGAGCCCGGGCTGCTAGGAAGCGATGACCACTCTTGTTAGCCCAAGTTGAAGGGAGCCCGGCTGCGCTTGGGAGCAGGCAGAGGCCGAGCCACTGAGCAGACGCGCCCGGAGGACTATGAACTGAAGAGTCAACATGTATGGAAATTATTCTCACTTCATGAAGTTTCCCACAGGCTTTGGAGGTGAGTATTTCACACGGCTTCAACGCCGGGACCGTCTGGAGAGACCGAGCGGAGATGGGGAGATCCGGATAACTGGACTAGGATTGAATTGGGAAGGAGGGCATCTGTGTTTATCGGCGTCTGGAGTGTGTTTCCCTGCGAGTGTGTGTGTGAGCGCGGCCGGAGTGAGGGGCACGGATGGGGAGAGGGAGGGAGAGTGCGAGAGAACGGTCCGTAGGTGAGGATCTGTTTGCACATTCGAGCGAGTGAGCAGATGGAAGGATCTGGGGATATTCTAAGGAGAGCCTCAGCCAACATGCTTGGGAGTCTGTCTGAGACAAAGGTAGACTGAGAGCATTGTTCTAACTCAGTGGGTTTGTGGGGGTGTGAAGAATGGAAGAGGTAAGAGGAAATTACTGGGATGAACCTAGTACCCAGCTTGCCATGAGAAAAAAAAAAAACATGACGGAAAAGGTTTCGCCAATATTAAGGGTACCTGGGACACTTCGTAACAACAGACTGATTATTTTATTTAAAAGCAGATCTCCCTAGAATTGAATTTTTTAAAAAAGAAAACAGTGCTTTAATTTGCTGCGGTGTTTTCCTTCCTCTGTCTCCTCCCCTTTTGATTTGCTAATAGCCTCTCGTCCCCTCCCCTGCGGCTGTCCCCAATTCCACTTCCAGGGTCACCACCCCCACCTCCACCCTGAGGGTCGCGATCTGGGCGTGGTGGGGGGTCTGGGCTCTCACAGCGGAGCTCAGGCAGCTGGAGCTCCAGGCTGCCAAGCCAGGCAGGGCAGCCAGGTGGCACTTCCCAGGGGCTGCCCTCACACCCAGGCCCTTCGGTCCCGAGGCTCCTTTGACTCAGTGACAGAAGCAGCCGGTGGCCCAGCTTCGGGTAAATGGGCCCAACAGCTGACCAACTGCCTCTGACCTGTCAGCTGGTGGCCGGAGGTTTGGGTTCTTAGGAGCCACAGCGGACAGCAGACGCTGGCAGGCACGACAGCAGGAATTCTTGTTAGGTCTTGAGAACTGAAAAGTCCCTGCCCTCCCCACCTCCTGTGAGGACAGATAGGCAATTCATCTGAAGGCTTGCGAGCAAAGCTTGCCTATTCCGCTGGGCATGCCCCTCCATAAGGTGTGGTGGGACACTGAAAGCGGATGGGGTCCCTGTCCTGGAGACATTAAGCCAGGGGGGTTGCTTATTTATTCGGGCTGCATTGGGCAGTTTTTATGGGCTAAGCGTGCAGTTAGGTGCTGGTAATACAGACGTTAATGAGACATAGTCTGTACTATTTGTACCGGGCAAGCTTGTTACTACCCAGACTCATCGAATACTGCATGGTGTGCGCACTACTGGTTGCAGAAGGAGGTTGCTGCTTGGATCCAATGGGTGAGGGACCCTGGGCACACGTTCTGGGGGAGATAATGCTGAAGTTGCTGGGGCCAGTCTTGGGACATGACCCAGTGAGTGTGGTGGCCAAGGCTGTGAAGTGGACATCTGATCTTCAGTATACAGTTGGGTGCTGTGAAAAGCCTCCTTGACTCCCATTTAGTCCCATTCTCAGCTGAGAAGCACTTTTTCCTTTTCCTTCTGAGTTCAGTTGTCTGAAGAACATGCCTATCCATGAGATTCTTGGGACCCCCGAAGTCTGTGAGGTTATGGCTTCTTAACTGCCAAGGAGACCCTCTGAGATGGTTGGGGTGAATAAAAGGGTTAGAGGTGGACAGGTGTAGGAAGAGACAGTCTGGAGAAAGGAGGTCTAGTCCAAAATCCACTGGAAGCTGCTGTCTGGAATCTTGGGATTGTAATATCCTGAGACCTCAAAGAGCACCTTAGTCCTCTCTTAATATAAATGTGTAAACTGAGGCCTCAAGGAAGGCAGTACCAGTCTAAGGTTATATGGGGTTGAGGAGGAGAGCCCTTCTAGAAAAGCCCCTGAGTCCAACTTCTAATAGCGTTCTTCCTATCCAATATAGTGAAAAGAGCATGAAAGATATCTATCTATCTATCTATCTATAGAGAAAGAGAGAACTGAGTTTGGTTCCTAGATTTTTACTTACTAGCTGTGTGACCTTAGGCAAGATATTGAACCTCTCTGAGCCTCATCTCTAAAATGTAGTTTAAAATCATATCTTAGACCATGGTTGTGAGCATTAAAGGTGCAAATGCTTGAAAAAGCAGATACAGAGAGTTGTCTATATATTTGGTGTTTAATAAAAGTTAATATTTTTGTCCCCTCTATTCTGCCCAAGTACTAACATGCAAATTAATTTAAAAATCAAAAATTACTGTAGAATAATGAATTAGGAATCTGGGGAAATAAAATTAAATTCGTAAAGACCCACATACGTTGCTGGTTTAAATTTTCATAATTGTGGGAGCTCTGGTATTTAGTGTAATTAGGTTTCAGATAAAAGGAAACACAATGGCTGGGCCAGGCGAGAGTAAGGCTGATACAACCGTTGGGGGGAGGGGAAAGGATTGTCCAGGCTGTCTGCCCTAATGCCCCTCCTCCTCCCCATTCCTGGGGGAGGAGAACGATTATTTGGTTTAGTTATACTGATGTTTTCCATTGTGCTTGTATTTGCCAGCTAAGAGGCAGAAACACTGAGCAAAGGCAAGCACCCCATCTGTAGGAAGGTCTGCCTGAGAGCTTGCGGAGGTGAGAGAGGGAGGAGGAGGGAGAAGGACCTGCCTGCAGGAGCTGGGGAGACCTGAAGCCTGAAGCAGATGTAGCCTACAGTCTCTCACTCCTTTTACCCCAATGAGGCAAGTTGCACCACACGTATAAATGATTTAGTGTATAACCTCTGTCCTTTCATACATTAGCAAGTGGAACCACAGAGGGCTCCTGTGATTTCTGAGAATCTCTAGGGAAGCAATGTCACCCTTGGGAAATAACACCTGGGATTTGTGTCTGGGCTGTGCTTACCAGATATCGGACCATCCTCCCATAAGTGAACAAGACACTGGGCATACTGGCCACAGGGTGGGGACTAGCTGGGTTGCAGTGGCCCCACCAAGGTGCCCACTTGCCCGGCTCTGTTCTCTCCCATGTGATGAGGTAAGAACCTTTCTCTTCTTTTTTTCTGCCAGCTGCCCAGTAAGAGATTTGTTTGCCTGGATGAGACAGTTGCAGCCTCTAAGAAGATGGCAGAACAAATCCTGTAATCCCCCTTCCAATTGTGCAGTAATCCTCAGGGTGAAAAGGAGATCAGGGGAGAGGGCACTTGTCTCATTTCATTTAACAAGCACACAGTAGCACTTACTAAGTGCCCACTACCATTGTAAGCACTTCACCATTATCATCTTATTTAATCCTCAGGACAACTCCTTGAGTGGGTATTACTACCATCATTATTGCACTCCTTTTATAGACGAGGAAACTGAGGCATTGTAAACTGCAATAACTCATTTTAAGGTCCCAGAGCTGGAAAATGGCACAGCCAAGGCTTTGAACCCAGGCAGTCTGGCCCTGAGTCCTAGCGGTGCTGAGATGCCTCTCACAACTTCTGTGGGCCACAGAGTTGCCACGGGAAGCTAGGGCAGCAGCACATCCCTTGAAGGGCTGAGGAAGCCCAAGCCAGTCACGTCACTGCCGAGCGGCTGTAGACGCAGGAGCCTGGCCTCGAGGAGTAAAGTACACAGTAAGTCAGCAATCACTCGGGTGCGATGGTGGCCTCTGGAGAACTAGTTGCCGGCTTCTTCTGGGGGCCCGAGTCTTCCCTGGTATGTTAAAGAATCTGGCTGCAATGCAGGTGATCTTCCCTGGGTCAAGAAGATCGCCTGGAGAAGGGAATGGTTATCCACTCCAGTATTTTTGCCTGGAGAATCCCATGGACAGAGGAGCCTGGTGGGCTACAGTCAGTCCATGGGGTTTCAAAGAGTCGGACTCAACTGAGCAACTGACACTTTCACTTTTTCTCTGGGGGCTACTGATTCATCAGCGCCCTACCCTATGGAGTCTGACCACTTGTGTAGGAGAGTCCCCTTCTTACGTGAGAATAGCCAGAGAGGAGGGGCTGAGTTGGAGGTGTGTGTGTGTATGTGTGTGTCTGTGTGTGGAGGGCAATATGAGGATGTGGGAGGAGGGTGTGTGTGTGTTTTATGTGTATGCCAGAACATATTTTTCCCCTCCACAAATGTGTGGGTGGCTAATAGGGACTTACCATGGAGGTAAGTGGTTAGGGTTTATGTAGGAAGGAATAAATGTTTATGAGATTTAGGAAGGAGTATATTTAGTATAAACTATTTTCTGAAACATTTACAATCTTACCAAGAGATAGAGAGCTGAATAGCAACTGGGGGAAGAAATTATGCAAAGAGTAATCAAAATTCTCCACCTCTTCCTTCCCCTCATTATGTCGCTTCTGTATCTGCAGAGAACTTAGCCACCAGGGTTGGGTGGCTGGGGTGCCGGGGGCTCCCGGAGGAAGCTGCTATTTTTTTCTCTTATTTGAAAGTAGAAAACACAGAGGCCCAGGGAATCTAAGGAGCGAATGTTCTAGAAGGCCTGGGCTTGGGTGGCTTTCTTGAGATTGACCCAGGTCTTGGTTCAGTGGCTGGTTATGGCCTCTGTCACAGCTGCGCAGCTCTTCTGTTGTGATGGGGAAGTGGCTGTGGTCAGACGTATAAGCTAACACATGGGGATGTGCTGCGTTGAGTATGTTGGCCCACCCTGGGGGATTATTCCAGAGAAGTTTTGGTACTATTTTGATTGTCTCCCAGTTAGCAGTGAATAACAACACCAGCTCTAAACAGCTCTTCACCCCTCCTCTACCCCCTACTCCCACCCCAGCTTCCCTACAAGAGCTGAATCTTTAAAGCCAGAAAAAGACTTGTAGCTCATCTGAACTGACCCATCAGTTAGGGGTGAGGACACTAGGAGAAGCAGGTGGGGCTTGCCTGCGACCTGTGTCTACTTATGCTCTACAAACTGGGTTCTCCTGAGCGCCCTTGGGGGCCACCTGCAGTGGCAGAAAGAAATGTGGAAGGAGGCTAAGCCACAGAGAGCCCTCCCCTCGTGTCTTTGTAAAATAACTATACTACCAACTATACAGGGTCAGGGGTTAACATTCCACAGTGTAGGGATTCAATAAAACAAAGGTTGGAAAATTGTAAACACACAATAAAAGGTTGTTTCTCTTTCCTACTTCAGAAAACTTGGAGACTATGGTAGTACATTCAGCTTAAATTTTGTATGTAGGTTTTTCTTAGCGGAGGCATGCCTGTTCTTCATGTGTCAGACTGTGCATGAGAGGCTGACAAGGTGAAGTAAATAAGGCATCAATTCTGGGCCAGTTACAGAAAATTATATTTTAGCAAATCATTCCAGGACAGACACTGGCAGATGAGATCTGGCAGAAAGAGGGCAGTGACCTGGGACCTCCCATCCCTATAATCATCGGGATACCCTCACCCCAGGCCAGTGTCCTGAGTAAGTCATATTCCCCTGAGTTTCCTCAACTTCAAATTGTACAGCCTGGGGCTGTTGGCTCCTTTCATCAGATACTGTAACTGAGAAAGGAGCAAGGGAGAGGCAAGAGTTTGCAGGTTCAAGACCAAGCTCAGATTTCTATTGGGATTTTAGAATTCAGCATCTGAACTTAAAAAATGGAAAAGCTTGTGATCTTTTACTCAAAATACATTTACAAGAAGTCAGAGGAACAGCAAAGAGAGTGCCTAATAAATATGCTGGGATGTTCCTTCTCGGCTGGTTGCCTGGGTTGCGTTTCTGTGACTCAGCATCTCTTTGGTCTCTGCCTTTGTTGGTCCCTAATGTCATGGGGAAGCAGTCTCTTGGAAAGCTTGGGGCTCATGATACCTGTGTTTTCTCAGTCCCAGTGACATAGGGAACAGAGCAAAAGTTAGAGATCGCCAGGAGGGAAAGAATATTTCAGACTGCTCCAGGAGGGCCTTTCAATCTTTCAGTTAGCACACTTTGGCTCAGCATCTGGTTTGTGCAGGGGTTGTGTAGGACACCAAGAGTGAAGACCCATCCCCTGTCCTGAAGGAGTATATAAACCAGTTACAAGCTTTGAAGTCTGTAGAACAGTTGGAGGTGATTTATTCCTAGAAATGTTTTTTCGGGGCTGAGGTTAAGAGAGTGGTCCAAGGAATTTAGGTATTTAGGACCTGAGAATAAATGCTACCATGTTCATTACCCAATGGTAACATTGCACTAAGGGTATGGTTCTCTGTATTTTTAAACTAATTTTTATTGGAGTATAGTTGCTTTATAATGCTGTGTTAGTTTCTGCTGCACAACAAAGAGGCTATCTGTAAACACATACCCCTTCTTTCTGGACTTCCTTCCCAGTTAGGTCGCCACAGTGCATCAGGTCGAGTCCCCTGTGCTATGCAGTACGTTCTCATTAGTTTTCTGTTTTATACACAGTATCAGCAGTTTATATAAGGCAATCCCAATCTCCCAATTCTTCCCACCCCACCCGTTTCCCCTTGATATCCATACATTTGTTTTCTATGTCTCTATTTCTGCTTATGGTTCACAATATTTTAAAATACCTGCAATCTGTAGAAGACAGTCCATATTGAGAGGCTAGGGAGAGCATGGGCTTTACGATGGCCAAGTTGTTAAGGAATCTGCCTGCAATGCAGGAGACACAGGAGATGCAGGTTTGATCCCTGGGTCAGGAAGATACTCTGGAGGAGGAAATCGCAACCTACTCTAATATTCCTGCCTGAAAAAATCCCATGGACAGAGGAGCCTGGCAGAATACAGTCTGCTGCTACTGCTGCTGCTAAGTCGCTTCAGTCGTGTCCGACTCTGTGCGACCCCATAGATGGCAGCCCACCAGGCTCCCCCGTCCCTGGGATTCTCCAGGCAAGAACGCTGGAGTGGGTTGTCATTTCCTTCTCCAATGTGTGAAAGTGAAAAGTGAAAGTGAAGTTGCTCAGTCATCCGTGGGATTTTCCAGGCAAGAGTACTGGAGTGGGGTGCCATTGCCTTCTCCAGTCTAAAGGGTTGCAAAAAGTTGGACACGACAGAGCGACTAAGCATGCACCAATGACACGCTGAAATGATGATTTGTTTGGGGCTTCCCTCTGGACTCTGAAGAATCTGCCTGCAATGCAGGAGACCAGGGTTTGATCCCTGGGTCAGGAAGATCCCCTCAGATTGTGAACCAGAAGCCTACAGAGACAGAGAAAGAGATGGAAGTCATGAATTCAAGAGCTGGGTATGGGCAGAATTGGTGTTCAAGGACTTCAGGAACAAGGGGCTAGAGCGGGGCACTGTAAGTCAATGCCGGGAGCACTTCCTGGCATTTGTCTTGATGAGCTGGTTTATGGCATACCAGTGCATGGATTTGGTTTAAAAGGACAGACAGCTGGTCCTGTTTGGTGGAGCCCCTACTCTCCAGTAACCCCTTGTGCCTCCAATATGTTGGGGATGGCACAATATCCATCTGTACCTGCTGCTGCTGCTAAGTAGCTTCAGTCATGTCCGACTCTGTGCAACCCCATAGATGGCAGCCCACCAGTCTCCCCATCCCTGGGATTCTCCAGGCAAGAACACTGGAATGGGTTGCCATTTCCTTCTCCAGTGCATGAAAGTGAAAAGAGAAAGCGAAGTCTCTCAGTTGTGTCCCACTCTTTGCGACCCCATGGACTGCAGCCTACTAGGCTCCTCTGTCCATGGGATTTTCCAGGCAAGAGTACTGGAGTGAGGTGCCATTGCCTTCTCCATCTGTTCCAACAAGGTTCAAATTTGGTCCTGGGTGGGAAGGGTGGTATGTAAGCAAAACGCCATTAATTACATGCAGAGAGGCTGACAGAAATTGTGCCAGACTAAACTCAGATTCTAGGTCTTTAATAATTCACAACAAATACTTGAAAGGGTCCCTTTATCATTCTTAAACCTCAGTTTTCTAATCTGTCTAATGAGGATAATTTCTTCCTTTCCAACTACTCTGAGTCAGTTTGAAGCTTGGATGGAACAGAGAGTGGCCTCAAGGGCCTGCTCTATGTGTAGCACCTAGCAGGGAGGACGAGATGGCTGAATGGTGTCATTGACTCAATGGACACGAGTTTGAGCAAACTCTGGGCCGTGGTGAAGGACAGGGAAGCTTGGCGTGTTGCAGCCCATGGACACGAATGAGTGACGGGACAGCAGCATGGAGCCTCGTCCACAGTTAGGAGCCCTCAACAAGCATTTTTTGACTGACAAAACCAATAATTGATATGGGAATACACAGCAGAAAATTATAAAGAGTTTTAGAAACGTAAGGCAGTATGTACTGGATGGAATAAGCTTTGACGTGGGAGCAGAAGACTCAGGGTTTTGTTCTGACTGCACGACCAAGTCATGCAACTTCTCTAGAAAATGAAGTGGCTCCTCAAGTCCTGAAAGTCTGGTTTCTACCCCCAAACAACATGGCCTTACTAATTTGTGATATTATTAATTTGGAATGGTGGTTAAATTGATCATGGCAGGAACTAGTCTGTGTTTGCACATTCATGAAAAATAACAACAAAAATGTTTGTTAAGCAAGTAAGACTGTGGAAGTCTTGAGCCTCTTTAAGTTACATTGGTTTCGAAGCAATTTAAAAAGAAAGCATAGTAGAAATCTCATTAGCATATTAACGGGGTGTTAATTACAAAGGAATCTTTTAAAGCAGATTTTATAAAATCCCCACTTAATAACCATTAGCTTGTGGTACTTGAAACACAAACTCTTCACGTGTGTTACTTAGAAGTAATAAAATTGTAATTTAAAAGTAATCTGCCAACTTGTCACGAATTTAGACTGATTTTTCTCTCAATTGATCCAAATGAGTGAGGTTTTGCTATAATTATATATAATGCTGGTGATAATGAGGCTGATTATCAATCTTTGCTGCTTTTCACTACCTCCATCATTGCAGGTTTTAGGGAAAGGGGTGGGGATGGAGGGAGAAGGCGGGATGGAGGGGAGAGTGGAGGCAGAGAGGGAGGAGGGGCTGCCAATCTCGCCCTCCCCCTCATCCAAGCCCTGGAAGAAGCAAGCCCCCGCCCCCACCCCAGCGCTCAACAGCCCTCCTGAGGGGCCTACGGAATCGGGCTGTGTGGGCTCAGGCTGGCGGGCTGGTTGGAGCTGCTGCATCTTGTCCGCATATTCCAGCTGAGAGGCCCAGGAGGCTGAGCCCCAGGGCCCGAGGGAGCATCTCGTCTCCCACACGCTTGCCACCCCCATCGTATTTCTTCACTTTCCCCACTGAGAAAGCCAGAAAGGATGCTGGTAGCAGAGAAGGCTTCCCGTTAAAAAATGCAGTTTCTCCTTGTGCTCAGTAAGAATTCAGCTAATGATGTGATGTCCACATCTGTTAAAAGTGGAGTTCGATGCCTGTAAAATACTTTCCCGTGCAGTCTCAGAGTGACGGTACAGCTCAGACGAGTATGTGAAAGTGCTTTTGAAAATGCCACAGCAGTTTAAATATAAGAAATGCATATCAGCCAGGCCCGGGCATCTGAGTGCCCCTTCTGTGGAAGAAAGAAAGAGGAAAACGCTGAGTTGAACTGAGGACTGGGTTTCCTACCTGATGAAGGAAACCAGAGCTTGGGTTTGATATGAGGGGCTGGAGTGTCTTAGTCAGAAAGTGCCGGGTCATGTACACACTACTGTGTATAAAATAGTAACTAATAAGGACCTACTGAATAGCACAGGGTACTCTGCTCAGTACTCTGTCATGGCCCATGTGGGAAAAGAATCTAAAAGAGAATGAACATATGTACAGTTGACTCACTTTGCTCTACACCTGAAACTAAGCATTGTAAACCAACTCTATTCCGATAAAAATCTAAAACTGAGAATACCAAGTCAGAATCCTGAGAGAGGCCACAGTTGGGTTAGGAAGGGCAGAGTTGGGGACAAAAACTGGGCCCGGGGAAGCTAGAGGAAGGAGCAATCCTGAGTAACTGTTATAAGGAGCCGCACAGCCAGTATAGTATATGGTGCGGCTGGGATTAAAACCCAGGTCTGCTGCCTTTCCCCTAGAATCAAGTGCTGCTTGTATAATGTACCAGCCATGTTCTCTTGGGCCAGTTGTTTAACTTCTCTGTCCCCCCGATTTTCATTTCTGCAATAGGGATGAAAGTTGGTAACCTTAAAGGGATTTGTAGGGATGAATTAAGTCAGTATGTGGAAGGTGTTTAGATCTATGTCTGGCTCATGGCAATTGCTTAATAAATATTATCTGCTGTTTTTACTCAGCAGAGGAGATGACATTTAAGTGTCAGTTGAGTGTCTTCATATTGCAGGCCTCCCTACCTCCCTTGCAGCCAGTCTGTATATTATGAGCCAAGCAGGGAAAAGATGTGTGAACAAGTTTCCCTTTGACTAGGAAGCACAAGCCAGGTTTCTGAATATTCTAGGACTGTTAGGCTTATGTAGCACATCCCTCCATTAGTGAAAAGGAGGCAGGTTGTTGTGAGATTGTGTCCATCGTGACGTTTCTAATGGAGAGTCCTGACTCTTAGAAATAGCAAGTTGTTTTTTGTTTGTTTGTTTGTTTGTTTTACCTCTGCCCCTTCCCTGTGGCTGGGTGTTACCATTATTGATCATTCATCCCAAGTTTCCATTCCATCCTGAGGATGGGACAGTGAACTCTCTACCCAGGCACAGTGGTTAAGGGGTGGAAACTGCAAGCCATTTGTTCCCTTGTCTGGCCAATCAGAAAGACTCATGCTTGACATTTTATGTTTACCGGCTGAGGATGAGGTTGCTAAGCAACTTCCTTGCCTTGGTTGAATTCTGTAGTCCTAAGTACCTGGGCTTTTCTTTCTCAATAAGTGTCCCCTCAACACACACACGCAATTTGTTATCTAGAGATTTCAGAGATTTTCGTTTTGGTAAACATAAGGAACACAGATTTCTCATGCAAATAATTTCTACTGATGAACTCCCTACATGGTTGTATCAGTTAACACAAGAACTATTCCATTCATTGAAAAAGAAAGTGTTAGTCTCTCAGTAGTGTCCGACTCTTTGACCCATGGACTATAGCTCGCTAGGCTCCTCTGTCCATGGATTTCTCCAGGCAATGATACTGGAGTGGGTTGCCATTCCCTTCTCCAGGGGATCTTCCCAACATAGGGATGGAATCTACATCTCCCACCTTGTAGGCAGACTCTCTACTCTCTGAGCCCCCAGGGAAGCTCATTCACTGATCAGTCAACAGATATTTTTTTACCATCTACTGTGTTCCAGGCACAGTTCTAGACACCACAAAGATAATTGTGGTGAAATTTAAAATGTGTGATAGCCAGTAGGATACCAGGCATTCAGAAAGAAAGCTTGGAGGAAATTTCCGTGTTGTGATGGATAATGGGGAGATCTGGAGGGTCCCAGGGGAAGGGGTGAGGTTGCTGGGATGATGGAGGGGCACTCAGGGCTCAGAGGAGAGGTTAATATTATAAATAACTGGTATGTTCAGACTAGTGCCTGATGGTAGCTGTTCTTAATAGAACATTTACTATTGGTGTGGCTTGGGTTAAACTCTCTTTACATAACCTTCTACAGTGGTATTCAAGCCAGACATAGGTCTCTCTCACCAACCATATAGTACGGTAAGTAATTGTAACTGCTGCCCCGGGCTAGTGGTCTCAAATGGTTTGAGCACCTCTGAGCTAGGTATGTATACCTCCATTTATGGCTGAGGACACTAGATCAAAGAGGTCAAGTTCCTGGCCCAGGTTTACATGACTGGAAAGCGCTGTAACCTCCATCCATCCTAGGACATTTGGGCAGCTTCAGAGCCTTGTATTCCACATAGATGTCACCCTGGATGCCCGTACGATGCACTCATGGACTTCAAAAATCAGACACTTTGCAGATTCCATAACCTCTTTGGCTCCTGGTGACACTGTCAGCATCTCAAACTGCAATCTGGAATCCAGACAGCCTGGAGGGTTAACATGGTCCAGCTGATGACGGGCCCCTTGGCACGTGGTCTATACTCAGACCATTCCAGACCACCACCACCTGCACGTCCTTCTTTTAGATGCCAGTGAGCTATGTCCTACCCACCTCAGTGTTCATGGAACAGCATTGGAGGGGATCTTAGAAGCCACTAGGTGCTGCCTTCCTACTGGGGAGAGTGAGCCCTGGAAAGATGAAAGACATTTCTTTAGTATGTTGCTAGGAGAGAAGAGAAGGTCCAGAGAAAGTCAGCCATCCCTCTCCCATCAGATGAATTAATTTCTATAAAAATAACTGCTGTGCAAAAAAATGAACTCTGCAGACTAGAGATTTTGTGCATTTCCCAGGCATCTGAGAGTGGGCACAGTATGAGGGGCTGATGAGGATCTAGGGGGCATGTGGTCAGGGAGAAAATTGGGCTCCCAGCCTCTGCACAGGAGCCAGATAGAAGCTTTAGAGAAAATCTTCACTTTGGATTTGGACTAGAAACCAAACTTCTGGAAAACTTGTACTAGCTGTAGTTCCCACATGGCTATGGAAAAAAAAAAAAAAAAGAAGTGAGAGCTGAAGAAACTGATAAAAAATGTCCTAGATAGGAAGGTTTTAGTGTCTATTTGGGAGTGTGGATTAATTTTCCATTGAACAACACTCATTATTTTCCACCTTTTCTAAAAGCAAAGCTATGTATTTCTACGTAACAGTGGTCATTCATTGTGAGAGGCAAAGAATAAAAATGCATTTGTGAAGATGTGTTTAATTTTTTAATTTTTCATATAAAAATATGGCCCATCTCTTCTGGGCCGTTGACTCAGCAGACATTTTAAAGGCCGTGGTAAACCAGACTTTAATTGGCTGTTGCATTCTGTCTCAATGGGCCATTGCCATCACTGACTAATTGAGGAATATTCTGATTGTCTTCATTTGTATTATTATTAATTATAATAAAAATAATGTACTTTAAATTTCAGATCTCTCTCACATCCTCTCATTTTATTCTGGAAACAATTTGTGAGTTTCCCCAAGTCCATATTTTCATATTTTTTGTACAGCTCATGTTTCTTTTTTTTTTTTAAGTAAATGATCAAGCTAGTCATTACTTTATTTTTATATGTGGAATGAAAGCTAAATTCCATATCTGTCTATATGTATTAGATGTTACAAATAGCTACATATAATAAATAATAGCTGCAAAAACATTAAATCAGTGTCTATAACTGAATCACTTAGCTGTACATCTGAAACAAACACAACATTATAAATCAACTATACTTCAATATAAAATAAAGTTTAAAAAGAGTAAACTTAATTCATAAACACAAAACAAAACAGAACTGGAAATTTTGTGATATTCTCCATTTCTCCCTCCTTATCAATAGCAAATTACAGCCCATGTTTCTTAAACATCATTCCTTTGCATGCTGTTTTCATGATATTCAACATGTCACATGTTCTTGTACATAGAAATTTTCTGAGGTCAGTTTACTTTTTTGGGAAAACTTAAATAGTGATTTTTAGGAAGATAATTTTATATAAAAGATGGAAGCAGAGTCACTTGCAATAAACAGAAGGAAACAGTAAAAATGAATATAAAACTTAATATATTTTAAACGTTTGCCTACATATCACTTAAAACACCACCTGAGATGTCCCATATCACCAGTGTTAGAGGCTGCATACCTTGGTAACCCTCAGATTGATGACTGTGTGAAGGAAGATCTTGTTCCTGCCTGTCCCATAGCTCTGGGCTGGTGTGAAGCACTGGACATCACCCTGGGGACGTAGAAATGAAAGGCACAGTCCCCGAGACCCACTCCGAGTAGAATATGCAGGGTCCTTGGGTCAGTTTTGGAAAGGCCACGCAGGGAAGGGAAAGTCGGTTTCCATCAGATGGCTTGGGCAGGGACAGCTGTCATCCCAGCCAAGTTCACGGCTCCTCACCCGTCAGGATGGGCTGGCTCCTAACTCACCTGTCACATGCTGTCTTAGTGGCAGGCTCAAGGTGCGCACTGGCTTCTGTAAATGTCACAGACTTCCAGGGCTGCTGAAGAGGCTAAAATTCTTCTTTCTAATCAGTGACCATCTGAGAAGATATTTGGTTTTTCTGGCTTGAGCTCTTGGAAGTTGCCCTCTTCTCTCTCCTTCGGATGAACTTTCAGCTTGAGATCACTTCATAATTGAGTCATCTTGTACTCTGTGATGTGGTGGCTCTCCAAATCATCTCTGCTGTCCTTGACAGAGCACAGAGGAGACTGCATGGGCTTCAGATTGACAGTTTGAATCTGGAATCTGCCACTTGCTACCTGGCTAATGCCAGGTAACGTGCTAGTGGTAAGGATACAAAACAGACCAGTGCTCCCTCTCAGTTTAATGGGAAATACAAGGAAATAAATAAGCTGTTACTACCAAAACAGAAAAGGGCATCAAACCAGATTAAGAATATCAGGGAAGACTTCCTGGAGGAGGTGATACTTGAGTTAGACCTTGAAGGAGAAGTAAAAACTTCTAGACAAAAGAGGTGGGGGCAAGTCATCCCAGCACTTGGAGCAGCATGGGGGTGAGGCTAAGCCCAAGTTGTCATTCATCTATAAAAGGCTGAGATGGTCTTCACGCCCTGTTGTCAAGATGGTAGAATGAGTTAATGTACGGAAATTGCCTGATGCTACTTAGGACACACAAGAAATGTCTCACCGTTCTTTGAGCCCTTTAGCCACTTCTCTGTGGACCCCACAGCGTGTGGTTCACCTCAGTTGTGGTACTTAGAACATGGCAATTGGGATTCATCTGTTTATGAGACAAGTGTCCCTCATGGACTGAAACTCCTGGAAGGTTCCAGCCTCCTCAGACACAGGAGTGACTCTTCTCTCTGCAAGCAGACCTTAACTAAGCTAAAAGAGTGGGCTTCCCTGATGGCTGAGCAGGTAAAGAATCCGCCTTCCAGTGCAGGACATGCAGGTTCGATCCCTGGGTCGGGAAGATCCCCTGGAGGAGGAAATGGCAACCCACCCCAGTATTCTTGCCTGGGAAATCATAGACAGAGGAGCCTGGTGGGCTACAGTCCATGGGGTCTCAAGATTTGGACACCACTTGGAAATGAAACAGCAAGAAAGCTAGGAGAAGCTCCAAGGGCAACTCCAGGTTGACATTTTTCTAGTGAGATATTTATGTTTAAGAATCACTGCATGGTTACACCTCCGATGCTTCACGTTCCCCTCCAGAATGTGAAGAGAGTACCCCCTCTCTGCATCCTAGTCCTAGTACTAGGTAAGTATCACTAAGGTCTCTGAAAGGCTCAAGACTGCCCTATAGTTTGGCTCCAGTAGAAGTGTGTCTGGCTCCAGTAGAAAGTGGAGAACTGGATAACTTCTGCAGGCCGTGCTTACTGACCACCTCTCTGCATAACCCTCTCATGTTCCATCCATGAGGACAACATGGGTGCCATGGTGAAACCTAGCATCTGCTCATTCAGAATCTGTTCTTGCACTTCCTAACACCATACACAAAAATAAACTCAAAATGGATTAAAGATCTAAATGTAAGACCAGAAACTATAAAACTCCTAGAGGAGAACATAGGCAAAACACTCTCCGACATGAATCACAGCAGGACCCTCTATGACCCACCTCCCAGAATATTAGAAACAAAAGCAAAAATAAACAACTGGGACCTAATGAAACTTAAAAGCTTTTACACAACAAAGGAAACTATAAGCAAGATGAAAAGACAGCCCTCAGATTGGGAGAAAATAATAGCAAATGAAGCAACAGACAAAGGATTAATCTCAAAAATATACAAGCAACTCCTGCAGCTCAATTCCAGAAAAATTAGTGACCCAATCAAAAAATGGGCCAAAGAACTAAACAGACATTTCTCCAAGGAAGACATACAGATGGCTAACAAACACATGAAAAGATGCTCAACGTCACTCATTATCAGAGAAATGCAAATCAAAACCACAATGAGGTACCATTACACGCCAGTCAGGATGGCTGCTATCCAAAAGTCTACAAGCAATAAATGCTGGAGAGGGTGTGAAGAAAAGGGAACCCTCTTACACTGTTGGTGGGAATGCAAATTAGTACAGCCACTATGGAAAACAGTGTGGAGATTCCTTAAAAAACTGGAAATAGAACTGCCATATGACCCAGCAATCCCACTTCTGGGCATACACACCGAAGAAACCAGATCTGAAAGAGACACATGCACCCCAATGTTCATCTCAGCACTGTTTATAATAGTCAGGACAAGGAAGCAACCTAGATGCCCATCAGCAGACGAATGGATGAGGAAGCTGTGGTACATATACACCATGGAATATTACTCAGCCGTTAAAAAGAATTCATTTGAATCAGTTCTAATGAGATGGATGAAACTGGAGCCCATTATACAGAGTGAAATAAGCCAGAAAGATAAAGAACATTACAGCATACTAGCACATATATATGGAATTTAGAAAGATGGTAATGATAACCCTATATGCAAAACAGAAAAAGAGACACAGATGTACAGAATAGACTTGTGGACTCTGTGGGAGAGGGCAAGGGTGGGATGATATGGGAGAATGGCATTGAAACATGTAATTATCATATGTGAACTGAATCGCCAGTCCAGGTTGGATGCATGATACAGGGTGCTCGGACCTGGTGCACTGGGAAGACCCAGAGGGATGGGGTGGGGAGGGAGGTGGGAGGGGGGATCGGGATGGGGAACACATGTAAATCCATGGCTGATTCATGTCAATGTATGACAAAAACCACTACAATATTGTAAAGTAATTAGCCTCCAACGAATAAAAATAAATGGAAAAATATATATATATATATAAAAATTATGATGCAGAATCTGTTCTTGCATGCCAGCCACACAGGGAGCTGGGACTGTGATTCTCGGTGGGCTGCTCTGTTGCTCTCCCAAGTCTCTGCCCTGCTGCTGTGGACCCTAAAGTTCACAGCTCCTCTCTCCTGGAGAGAGTGCTCCATGCTGGGCTCCTGAGATGGAAGTTGGGTATGCTTCTTTTCTTTTATCTTGAGTTGCATCTAGGAGGGAACTTGGGCTCAACTTTTCTAGGAAAAAGGTACCAGATGCCATCTGTCCAGAGCACGTTTCGCAGACACTTGTGGCCACAGCTTCCTATCCCCAGAGGAGAGACAGTCTGGGCAGGCCAGGTCACACTTGCCTTCCTGGGCCTCTGTGGCTGCTGAGCCATGCCCAGCCATCCTGAGTCTTCTTCCCTGAGTGTTGATTAACCCTACACTCTAGAGATTGGATAAGAACCTTATGGGACTAAAATTGCAAAAGCTACAGACAGTGAAAGGCATGATAACAGCCTCTGCCTTCCCCGTGATCATAATGGAATGTGTTCCCGACAGCAAGCACAGTGTCCCCTTCAGTTCTGAATCACTAGCATCTGATGTGGTACCTGCACTGTAATAGATGTTCATTACGTATGAATGAATGACTCCTGACTATATAGAGGCTCAGCCCTACCCTTGTTCTCAGAGCAAAATGAGTTTGAGCAGGGAATTCTGGGAGCAGCCCAAACACCTGCTCACTCCATCCCCCACCTGGAAGTTTGGTATGGGCTCACCTCCCCTGTCTGACTGGCTCAGATCACAGTCCCCCAGGCCTGGGGACTTGTGGGTTATGTCCCTGTGGCCCTGATTATTGTTCTGATACAATTCAAGGTGAATTCCATGTGGCGTACCAGAGAACCTGTCCTATAGCAAGTCCTTTCTCCTTCCTGGTCTTTGCTGGCCTTTACTCTACCAGCTGCGAGTTCACAGGTGTGCGGCTACGGCTGGAAGAAGGGGAATGATACAGGAGACAAAAGGAGGGGACTCTGTCCTCACACACCAACCCTCCCATCACCTTGACTTTTTTCTCCTTGCAGGTTCTCCCGGCCATACTGGCTCCACGTCCATGAGTCCATCGGCGGCCTTGTCCACAGGGAAGCCCGTGGACAGCCGCCCCAGCTACACCGACACCCCAGTGAGTGCCCCGCGAACTCTGGGTGCAGTGGGGGCCCCCCTCAATGCCCTGGGCTCTCCATATCGCGTCATCACTTCTGCCATGGGCCCACCCTCGGGGGCACTGGCAGCCCCTCCAGGAATCAATCTGGTGGCCCCGCCTAGCTCTCAGGTAGGTGTGCGTCCATTGTCTTCAATGTCCTTCCAGACGTCTTTAACAGGTTCATCCTGCTGCTG
Source organism: Odocoileus virginianus (assembly GCF_023699985.2). Classification (NCBI taxonomy): domain Eukaryota; kingdom Metazoa; phylum Chordata; class Mammalia; order Artiodactyla; family Cervidae; genus Odocoileus; species Odocoileus virginianus. The sequence continues at coordinate 22,906,338 of NC_069678.1, read as the reverse complement.
AGCCACGCTCAGTAGGTGCTTTACGCGTGCTGGGGAAGGAACTGGGCTGTCTGTGTAGGCTTCCCTTCTGCACGGCCTTCATGGAGTGTGTCCTCAGGCGGCCGCAGAGAACTGACAGTGCCTCATGGTCCAGGCGTTTTGATGGTTCAGTCCCGGCTGTAATTTCAGCATCTCTTAGGCCTGTTCATCTTCCATGGGATGGACCCCCTTGATCCTTCTCAACTCAATACTAGGTATTTTTCAAGTCAGTGAAGTGTCTGATCCTGTTCCACATCCTGTAGGTGATACTGAAATGATCAGGATGTGGTCTTTGCTCTCCAGGAGTTTACCATTGAGAAGCAGCTGTTGCACATGGATAAATCTAAAACAAGGCAGACTGTGTTACACACGTGTTATCTCTGAGATAGAGGCAAAGATTGTGGAAACTCAGGGGGAAAAACCCTCACTTTAGCTCCTAGTGCCTTTTGCTACAACAGAGGCAAGGGTGAATATGCGTGGTGGACATTGCTTTGCTGAAGAAAACTACAGGTTGGCCAGATGCTGTTTATTTCCTTCTAGCAATGTCACACTGAGATCATCCACCTTCACGTCTTGTGTCAGCTATTGCTTCAATGATTCTGCATAACAGACAATCCCCAAATTGCCATGGCTTACAAGAACACACAATTATTTTCTTGCACATTTATGTGTTGTCTAGGAAAGTTCTAGATCCCCTGGTGGCTCAGGTAAAGAGTCTGCCTGCAATGCGGGAGATCTGGGTTCACTCTCTGGGTCGAGAGGACACCCTGGAGAAGGAAATGGCAATCCACTCCAGTATTCTTGCCTGGAAAATCCTATGGATGGAGGAGCCTGGCAGGCTACAATACATGGGGTCACAAAGAGTTGGGCATGACTGAGCCACTTCATTTTCTTTTTGGGCTTCTCTTGTGGATCAACTGGTAAAGAATCTGCCTGCAAAGCAGGAGACCTGGATTTGAACCCTGGGTTGGGAAGATCCCCTGGAGAAGGGAACGGCTACCCTCTCCAGTATTCTGGTCTGTAGAACTCCATGGATTGTATAGTTTGTAGGAATGAAAACCACAATCACAGAAAACTAATCAAACTGATCACATGGACCACAGCCTTGCCCAATTCAATGAAACCATGAGCCATGCCATATAAGGCCACCCAAGATGGACAGGTCATGGTGGAGAGGTCTGACCAAACATGGTCCACTGGAGAAGGGAATGACAAACCACTTCAGTATTCTTGCCTTGAGAACCCCATGAACAGTATGAAAAGGCAAAAAGATAGGACACTGAGAGATGAACTCCCCAGGTTGATAGGTGCCCAATATGCTACTGAAGAACAGTGGAGAAATAACTCCAGAAAGAATGAAGAGATGGAACCAAAGCAAAAACAACACCCAGTTGTGGATGTGACTGGTGATGGAAGTAAAGTCTGATGCTGTAAAGAACAATATCACATAGGAACCTAGAATGTTAGGTCCATGAATCAAGGCAAATTGGAAGTGGTCAAACAGGAGATGGAAAGAGTGAACATCGACATTTTAGGAATCAGCGAACTAAAATGGACCGGAATGGGTGACTTTAACTCAGATAACCATTATATCTAATACTGTGGGCAAGAATCCCTTAGAAGAAATGGAGTAGCCCTCATAGTTAACCAAAGAGTCCAAAATGCAGTACTTGGGTGCAATCTCAAAAATGACAAAATGATCTCTGTTCATTTCCAAGGCAAACCATTCAATATCACAGTAATCTAATCCCCAATCAGTAATGTTGAAGAAGCTGAAGTTGAATGGTTCTGTGAAGACCTACAAGACCTTCTAGAACTAATACCCCCATCAGATGTCCTTTTCATTATAGGGGACTGGAATGCAAAAGTAGGAAGTCAAGAGATACCTGGAAATAACAAGCAAATTTGGCCTTGGAGTACAGAATGAAGCAGGGCAAAGGCTAACAGAGTTTTGCCAAGAGAAGGCACTGGTCATAGTAAACACCCTCTTCCAACAAAACAAGAGAAGACCCTACACATGGATATAAATAGATGGTCAATGCCAAAATCAGATTGATTATTTGCTTTGCAGCCAAAGATGGAGAAGCTCTATACAGTCAGCAAAAACAAGACTGGCAGCTGACTGTGGCTCAGATCACGAACTCCTTATTGCCAAATTCAGACTTAAATTGAAGAAAGTAGGGAAAACCACTAGATCATTCAGGTATGACCTAAATCAAATCCCTTAGGATTATACAGTGGAAGTCAGAAATAGATTCAAGGGATTAGATCTGATAGACAGAGTGCCTGAACAGCTATGGACAGAGGTTTGTGATATTGTACAGGAGGCAGTGATCAAGTCCATCCCAAAGGAAAAGGAATGCAAAAAGGCAAAATGGTTGTCTGAGGAGGCCTTACAGATAGCTGTGAAATGAAGAGAAGTGAAAAGCAAAGGAGAAAAGGAAAGATATTCCCATCTGAATGCAGAGTTCCAAAGAATAGCCAGGAGAGATAAGAAAGCCTTCCTCAGTGATCAGTGCAAAGAAATAGAGGAAAACAACAGAATGGGAAAGACTAGAGATCTTCTCAAGAAAATTAGAGATACCAAGGGAACATTTTATGCAAAAATGGGTTCAATAAAGGACAGAAATGGTACGGACCTAACAGAAGCAGAAGATATTAAGAAGAGGTGGCAAGAATACACAGAAAAACTGTACAAAAAAGATCTTCATGACCCAGATAATCACGATGGTGTGATCACTCACCTAGAACCAGACATCCTGAAACGTGAAGTCAAGTGGGCCTTAGAAAGCATCACTACGAACAAAGCTAGCAGAGGTGATGGAATTCCAGTTGAGCTGTTTCAAATCCTGAAAGATGATGCTGTGAAAGTGCTGCACTCAATAAGCCAGCAAATTTGGAAAAGTCAGCAATGGCCACAAGACTGGAAAAGGTCAGTATTCATTTTAATCCCAAAGAAAGGCAATGCCAAAGAGTGTTCAAACTACAGCACAATTGCGCTCATCTCACATGCTAGCAAAGTAATGCTCAAATTCTCCAAGCCAGGTTTCAACAATATGTGAACTGTGAACTTCCAGATGTTCAAGCTGGATTTAGAAAAGGCAGAGGAACCAGAGATCAAATTGCCAACATCTGTTGGATCATTGAAACAGCAAGAGAGTTCCAGAAAAACATCTCTTTCTGCTTTTGACTATGCCAGAGCCTCTGACTGTGTAGATCACAATAAACTGTGGAAAATTCTGAAAGAGGAGGGTATACCAGACCACCTTACCTGCCTCCTAAGAAATCTGTGTACAGGTCAGGAAGCAACAGTTAGAACTGGACATGGAACAACAGACTGGTTCCAAATAGGAAAAGGCTGTATAAGGCTGTATATTGTCACCCTGCTTCTTTAGCTTATACGCAGAATATATCATTTGAAATGCCAGGCTGGATGACGCACAAACTGGAATCAAGATTGCTGGGAGAAATATCAATAACCTCAGATATGCTGATGATACCACCCTTATGGCAGAAAGCAAAGAGGAATTAAAGAGCCTCTTGATGAAAGAGGAGAGTGAAAAAGCTGGCTTAAAACTCAACATTCTGAAAACTAAGATCATGGCATCTGGTCTCATCACTTCATGGCAAACAGATGGTGAAACAGTGGAAACAGTGACAGACTTTATTTTTTGGGCTTCCAAATCACTGCAGATGGTGACTGCAGCCATGAAATTAAAAGGCACTTGCTCCTTGGAAGAAAAGCTATGACCAAACTAGACAGCATATTAAAAAACAGAGACATTACTTTGCCAACAAAGGTCCGTCTAGTCAAAGCTACGGTTTTTCCAATAGTCATGTATGAATGTGAGAGTTGGGCCATAAAGTAAAATGAACGCCAAACAGTTGATGCTTTTGAACTGTGGTGTTGAAGAAGACTCTTGAGAATCCCTTGGACTACAAGTAGATCAAATCAGTCAATCTTAAAGGGAATCAGTCCTGAATATTCATTGGAAGGACTGATGCTGAAGCTGAAGCTCCAATGCTTTGGTTTCCTGATGCGAAGAACTGACTCATTTGAAAAGACCCTGATTATCAAAAGATTGAAGGAAGGAGGAGAAGGGGACGACAGAGGATGAGATGGTTGGATGGCATCACATACTCGATGGACATGGGTTTGAGTAAACTCTGGGAGTTGGTGATGGACAGGGAATCCTGGCGTGCTGCAGTCCACGGGGTCACAAAGAGCTGGACACCACTGAGTGATTGAACTGAACTGAGGAGGGTTCTGTTTCAGTTGGTGGGGGAGCTGGTCTAGGCTGCAACCTGGTGCAGGTCAGCTCTTCATGTCCCGACTACAGGAGCAGCAGCTTCTTGGGTCATGCTTTTCTCAAGGTATCCCTCAGGAGTGGGAAAATCTAAACCAAATCAGGAAAATTCGGTGAAGTCTCTGCTCACATCGTGTCCATTGATATCCCATTTGTCTTAGAAAACTGTATGACTGACTCCAACACTGGTGGGACAGGGGAATAATTTGTGCCTGTTAGTGTAAGAAACTACAAAGACACAATGCAAGGATATGAAGAATTAGCAGGAGTGAAACATTAGGAATAATAACCCTGTCTACCACACTCTCTCACTGTGCTGGCATCTCACAACTGGGGTCAGGATCCCTCTTGTCCCAACCACCAGCACGTCTAGCAGTAGAATTAGTAGGTCTTATAGTCTCTTTTGAATTTATAGCTTGAAGAAGGGACAAGGCCCCTATTGGTTTAGCATTTCTTACTGCTACAAAGAGAATTTCAGAGACTCTCCTTAGAGAGAGAGTGTGTGCTCAGAGCCTAAAAGTAAAGCCATGTGGAGTCATAGAATGTTATAGCCAGTAAGGACTTCAGAAAGTTTTTCATCTGTGGAGTAAAGAAACTAAAGACCTTATCAGTTCTCTAGTGCAGGGATCACAGGTGTCAGGGGCCAGACAGGTAACACAGGAGGGTGAATGAGTCTGGTGGGGGTTGTAGAGAGCTGCTCTCCCCACTTGAAACCATTCAAATTCAGAGACTTGAAGTATTTCATGGCCAAGGTCCCATTTGGCCAGTCCTTTTAACCCTAATTTGTAATCTAATGGCCCTCACCTGTAGGGTCTTTCTCAGCATACACAGTTCTCCCTCATCCCGTATTTTGGCCCTTGTGTGAGTTGTAAAAGCCCCACAGAGGATTCTAACTGGCCCATCCCTGCCCAGCTGAGAACCACTAATTCCGTCCAGGCCCCTCATCCCACATAGGCCCAGTGGGCTCAGGTGATGTGTCCAACGTCAAGCAGCTAGTCACAGCGGAGCCAGGGTTAGACCCCAAGCCTCCACGGCCCACTCAGTCTCCGTGATGCTGCATTTACTCACAGCCATGGTGTCTTCTGTCTTCACAGTGACCCCAGGATCTTCCTGTTGGCTGCCAAGGATTAAAAGATGAATATTCCGCAGATAAATTGCAACATTGTGTAGGTGTAGGGACAGAACCGAAGGGACTATAGCAAAGGGACCTGAGAACTTCCAGTCTTGTGTTCCATGAGAGTGTCAGCCTCTCAGAGAAGTGGAGGCCAGACAGCAGTGGGAGGGGACATGGATTTATGCCACTCTCTCCCTCTGTCATCAGCAGAGCTGGTGATACTCTACCCTTTAGAATGCGGGACCTTGAAGAGATTTGTTTATTCATTTTCATTCATGTGAATGGATTCCAGGAGGGCAGGTCAAAGTCAATAGATTAGAGACAGAAAGAGAGATTGAAGTTCTGGAAGTAAAATTTTGCAAAGGACACTCACATTTATTCAAATAACTATTTAGCAGGACCTATTCTGTGTCACTATTCGACACTGTCCTAGGTTCCGGGGATAAGCACTGAATAAGTCTTTACTTTCATGGCAATTATGCTGCAGCAGGCAAGACAGACAAAAACCAAATGAATGAACCAGATAGTTTCAAATGACCATGATTATATTCACGAAGATATAAAACAGGGCGAGGTGATGACCAGGGACAGGGTGTGTGGGTGGGGAGGGGGCAAGCCACCGGCCCTCCAAGCCTGCTTTTAGACACACTCCAGTCTCAGCTGAATCTGGCCAATAAATTCAGCTCCACAGCCGTGTGAGTGGCAGGGCGGCTCTTCCTGGACATGTGTCTGTACAGAGGGATTGGGGTTGAAAGGTCAGCTGGAAGCTCTGGTCCTGGCCAACTGGGTTGTGTGCAGAGGCCGAAGCCAAGTTTGGCTCTGAGAGCTGTATTAAGCTTGCCAAGCACTGGTGAAGCTCAGCAGCCCCAGACACAGGGCTGCGTTTGGGGTTTGGTTTCTGGAGCCACGGGGCAGTGACACTTCGCCCAATTAACTAGGTTAGGTGACTCGGGACATTCAGTGCCTGCAGTGTTAGCCACTGTGGGCTGGGCTCTGAACGCTCCAGATAGACGGTTCCTATGCATCCCTCCTTTCTCGCCCAGGACTGAGGCTGAGTGGAGTTCATGTGGGAACATGTGTCTTCTGTGACCTGAGTCTCGGGTGAGTGTGATTTAGGGGTGAGGGGAGGAAGGAGGTGCTCGGGGTGAGAGCAGGCGTGGTGTCCTGTTCTGTGCTCTGCCTTTCTGGTGTTTGAGCTTCTGTTTTTGCTCTTGTTGGATTGTCAGTCTTGAGAAGTAAGAGAACTGAACCGATTGCTCCGGAGGTAAGGATCGTGTAACCTTTCGCAAATCATCACTTTGAACTTACATTTATCTCAGTTCCTTTTTCTCTATTGTGGGGTAACATACTTTGCCCTGATTACCCTACAGAGACTTTTTGTGTATATCAAACAAGATGTGGACTTAAGAAATTACTTCTTAGGTGCTTATGAAGCTCTATGGCCACAAGGTGGTATTATTTTTACTATTAGTATTATTATACCCAGGTGATATATCAGGCGCCAAGGTGATGAATGTTATATACCTACGTGATTATTAGTCCAAGTGTGTGTTCTTTGTTGTCAAAAGGTTCCAGAGAAGTTCATTTCGACAAGCATTCATTACACTAAGAACTGGAAATTTAAAAAATGTACAAGACTCAGTCCCTGGCCTGGGGAGGATCTAAGTGGAGTGAGCTGTTTCCCAAAACAACATGTATATAATTGAGGAGATGCAGCTTTCTGACAGATGATCTAGATTACATTTTACAGTGTGTGTGTGTGTGTGTGTGTGTGTGTGTGTGTGTGTGTGTGTAATGCTGTATTTTTGTAAGCCTGATGTCTGTTGGCTGGACTCCGAAGCAGGACCTGCAAGTCTTTGGAAGGCCCCCACCTCATTCGCCTGTCCCCACCCTGCTGCCCGACCTGGGTTCTGTCACTGATAATTCCTGCCTAGGTAGTGATTGATAACTGAATTTTTGCCCTTTCAGATGTTTGCATTTTTACAGAGATTACTTTGATAATAAAAGTTGCAAGTGTAAGACTTCCCCAGTGGTCTAGTGGTTAAGACTCTGCACTCCCACTGCAGGGAACACACGTTTGATCCCTGATTGGGGAAATAAGATCTCACAGCTGTGTGGTATGACCAAAAATTTAAAAATAATAAAAATATAGTAGAAATTTAAAAGTTTAAAAATGTTAGAGCTAGAACAGATCTTGAATACCATCTTGTTTAATGATTTTTAAAAAGCCATATAGTCTTCAAGTGAAAGCATGTTTGGAAGCCATTGTACGTTAAGTAAAAACAGGTCTGGTGAACTTGAGGTAGGAGATGTGAAAACTTCTTACTCAACCTCCCCACCCCCTGCCACACACGTTCTCAGCTTGGAAACCACTGCTTTAGTCTGTGCATAAGTTAGTGCAGTCTGAGTGAAGTCATCCTGTCAGGACCACACAGCAAGGGAGTGGCAAGTCCAGGCTCTGTACTTTTCACAGTGAAGACCCTCATTCAACTAAAGATATGCCCCTCTGAGGACTCCGCTCACGGGAAGAGGAGTGCCTGCCTGAATCCTGCCTGGCTGGCCACGTATCTGCCTTGAATGGAATAATTTAGGCTGAAAGCAGCTCAGAAATGTGGGACCCAATGTTTGGTGATGGCTCCAGGGCATCTAGGATGCATTCGGTCCTTGGCTGAGAGTCTGCAAATGGAAGACAGGTCAGCCAAGTGTGTGTCTCTCCTTTTTCTCAGGAGCAGCCAGCTGCCTGGTAAATCCCAGCTCTGAAGTGCTCACTTCAGCAGAGCGGCTTCTAATGGAACAAGACAGCTGGGGAGCTGTGGGACTGGGACCAGGCAGCTAATGGGTTTGAGTTCTGGTGGCTGCCTTCAATCTCATCTACCATTGCTCTTAGCCCACACAAGCCCCAAGCCAGCAAAGAGACGGACAGAGGAGAGGCTATCAACCCACTTGTCCCCACCACTGCCTCCCACCACCATCCAACCCAGGAAGGGGAAGGGTTTTGGAGAGGGGCTGCCAGGAGACAGTGACCAGATGCAAGTCTACTCTGCCGGGGGCTCATTGCCTATGAGGTGGGGGCTGGAAGCAGCCAGGGCAGGGGTGGTCTGGGAGCTCCTGCTGCACAAGACAGGCAAGGTGGGGAAGGAAGAATGATAAGCTGGGATCCAGAAGCTCAGGGTTCCAGCTCCAGCATGTTAGATCTGGGAAGGTGCCTAACCTGGTACATGCTGCTGCTGCTGCTAAGTGGCTTCAGTCGTGTCTGACTCTGTGCCACCCCATAGACGGCAGCCCACCAGGCTCCCCCGTCCCTGGGATTCTCCAGGCAAGAACACTGGAGTGGGGCGCCATTGCCTTCTCCGAACCCGGTACATGGGCAGCTGCAATGGCCTCGGGTGTCTCCTTCTCTTCCTTGTGCTGCTGCCTCATACTTTAAGGGTTTGATTCCTTTGCTGGAAACCTCGTGGCTCCTCATAGCCTCTCAGATTAAATCCACTTGCTTTCCCTGGGCGATCAAGCCTCAGGCTTGGTCACAGCCCACCTCTTGGTCTTATCTCCCATACATCCACCGGACACAAATAGTTGGGTTTCTCTCCAGGCCCTTGTTGTCAAAACCTTTCACCCACTGGCTCATTCAAATGCCATTCTTTTTTTAAAAGTTGTCAAGTCCCAGATCAAATGCTCCTTCCTTCAAGACATCTTCCCTAATCTTGCCTGTGGTCTTTCTCTCCTAAGCTATCCCAGCCGGCTTTCTGTCTCACTGACGACCGGTTTCCTGAGGCAGTGCCCGCACCTTCTCTTTTGCGTCCCAGGAGGACCTGTGAGTGAATGAATAAGTGAACCTCCTTATGGCTCAGTTTCCTCAGCTGGAAAATAGGAAAACCTCATAGGGTTGTTGTGAGGGTTAAAAGAGTTAGTTGGATCTGAGCAAACTTTCCTTGGACGGTAGCACTGAGTAGCACGAACAATAATTACTCTTCTGTGATCACTGAAGACTGGAGAGGGTGGAGCTGGTTCTACTGGAGATGGGAGTGGGAAGGGAAGGTGGGTGAGGGTCTCCTGAGCCCCAGGTGATATTGTCTTCCTCCTTATTCCCTTGATCTTTCTTATCTATTTCAGGATTTGCAGACAAAGGTCAGTTAGAGAGCTCTCTAAAATATTTCCATTTTGTGGGATGGATCTAACTTTCCTCGAGATGCTGAGAATTCCTAGCACATAGCAGAATGTTGGTTCATAATAAACATTCAAAATCTGAGTTAACCGGATTTTATTGGGATGATAATAGCTCCAATTTATGGAACATCTACTGTGTACCAGGCAATGTGACAGACATTTTACATTATCATCTCATCTAATCCTCCCAGTGACTCTGTAAGTTAGGTATTACTATGTTCATTTTATAGACAAGGAGACAGAGGTCAAGGAAGATTAATAAGGAGGAATGTTGACCTGGAATCCAGGACTTCTTTGAAGTCATGCAGCTAATAAAGGCGGATGGGGAGTCAATCCCAGGGCTGTGTGATTTCAAAGCAACTTTTCTCCTCTACATCAGTGTTTCAGAACCCTGGACTGCCATTAGCATTATCTGATCAACTTAAAGAAATGCCAGCACCAATGACCCTCAGACCATTTCTTGGCGTGGGACTTTGGAATTAAATTTTTCCAAAGCTCCCAGGAGTACATTCGGTGATGAGAACCACTGTATTAAACAAAAAAAAAAAAAAAAATGCTGAACATAAATTCTAGATATCTTGTCTTAGCCTTGTACAAAAAGGAGGGAGGAGGAGGAAGAGGAGGGAGAATTCCCTCATCACATATGTGTTTTCATCTCTCACACAAATTAATTTTTAAAAATTCCTGGTGACTTTGATTTCAAAGCAAGGCCCTGAACGCTATCTTTTCTTTTTTGCATCCCTTACAGCATTTAATCCAGAACCTCTGCCCACCTCCTGCTCAATAAATATTTGTTTAGTGAATTGAAAAGATAGTAAATTTTGAAGGAACCTAACTCAGGCTCTGTTATATTTTATGTTTTATTGATCATTTCTTCTGTTTCAAAGGCCTTAAATAGAGAAGAAATTCCTACCTTTGGTTCAGTTTGGGAGCTGCAGTCACTTTGGTTAGGCAATGTGATTCAGAATTCATATAGACCGTGCAAAAGTCAGTGGACCCTCCCTAAAATCCCCAGGTATTCACCAGGTGCTGCTGCTGGGCACTTGAACACATGCGCACTCAGCATCACCTTTGTTTGAATTTACTTGGAAGTGTTCTTAGTTTTTGTGTGTGTTCTGACTCCTCACTGAGATTGTGGCCATTTTTGAAGAATGAGAGACAGATCTAGATGTTATATCTCCCTTGACAGTGTCTAGAATGTTGACCTGTACCCATGGGTACAGAAATGCTGCCGACTGGATGACGGACTCATGTTTATTTAACTTTTCTCTGATGAATAGGAAACAGGTAGCAGTGGCTTCTCAGTCATCTCCATTAGCGCACCAAGAGACGTGGAATTGGTAGTGGTGAAGAGCTAATGTTAACTGGTGCTAAGGGGTGAGGAAAGGCATCTCACAATGTTCCTTTTTTGAGCCATTCAGTTCTACCAATTCCCTACTTATTTCTCAGAGAGACAGCAGTGAGTGATCCTACAAAGAGATCTTAGCTCCCTGCCCAGGAATTGAACCCAGCTAACAGAGGATGAGATGTTTGGATGGCATCACCAACCCGATGGACATGAGTTTGAGTAAACTCTGGGAGTTGGTGATGGACAGGGAGGCCTGGAGTGCTGCGATTCATGGGGTCGCAGAGAGTCGGACACGACTGAGCGACTGAACTGAACTGAACTGAACCTGGATGAAAACCAGGAATCCTAGCCAACCAGGGACGAGAGGTTAGAAGCAAAGTGGCCCTGGCTCTTTCCCCTGTTGGAAAGCAAGAATGTTTCATGGAGGCAAGAGCTGTAAAAATAGGTACAAAGTTTATTAGAGACAGAGCAGAACATGTAGGGGAGAGCACACAGAAAAACAGTTTATTTAAGACAAAAGTAAGGGAGAAACACACACCCAGAAAGAAGGGTATGGGCATCCTCTCTAGTGAGGAGGAGCACAGGAAGTCTGAAGCTAGGCAGAAATACACACCCGGAGAGGAGTGCGGGCATCCTGAATGAGGAGGAGAGAAGTAAAGAGGTGATTTAAATCACTTATGTAGGGCTGTCCTTCTGGGTCTTTGCGTGTATGCTCAGATGCTCGGTCATGTCTGACTCTTTGCGACCTTATGGACGGAAGCCAGCCAGGCTCCTCTGTTCAAGGGATTCTTCTAGCAAGAATACTGGCGTGAGGTGCCATTTCCTCCTCCAGGGGATCTTCCTGACCCAGGAATTGAACTGGCATCTCTCCTGTCTCCTGCATTGGCAGGATGATTCTTTACCACTAGCGTCACCGGGGAAGCTTGTCTTTGTTTACCCTGGCCAATGATCTTGTTACTTTCTTCATATCTGACTGTTCCTAGGGCCCTTCCCAAGATGTGTTCACAACATTTTGCTAAGATGGATCCCACTGCAGAGGGCTGTGGGTGTATGTTCACACTTTTTATGGCATGGGACCCATGGATTCCCCTCCCTTTTTGACCCCAAGGAGCCTTCCTGCACATGTGCAGACAGGGAAGTCTTCCTTGATCTCAAGAGTGAGCACCTTACCTCTCTACTTTAGCGGAATTGAGCTTTTGCCATAGCTTTGTCCTTGGAGCCTGAGTGAGAACAAGCTTGATTTCTACCCCACTTGACAAACGCCAGCTGTCCAGCCCAGAGGCCCGTCTTTCTCCTACCACACTACCACGTGCTGGGTTGATGTCAGGTAGTGCTTGTCTTTGGTGCAAAAGATTTTATATTTTCATGGAGGTTGTTTTTTCCCTTATAGACAAGTTCAAAAGTATGATCAGGGGCTTTTAAGCTCATTTTTAGTGCTACTGCAATGATGTGGGCATTTGGCTTAATGTCTTGAGTAGGTTCACTGAGATGACCACTACACATTATCTCCTCTTCCATTTTACTGCAAACACCTTAAATGTGCATTTTATTTACCTTTGTGCTACAGAGCCTGGCTTGATGCCTGACATAATGAGCGC